>NC_072458.1:3230000-3299038 GCF_027596085.1 Anoplopoma fimbria | reverse complement strand
TAACCTCATCGCACATTTGATATTAAGGATAGCAAATATATTTAAGATACGGTTTTTGCAGACATGCCAAGTGGCAGTTTTGTTGATTTGTGGGCTTTTGACATTAAACATTTGAGAGTAAAAAGAAAATACATTTCATTTTATAAAAAACACAAGTATATACAGTACCAGTCAAAAGTTTGGACACACTCTCTTCTCATTCGAAATGGTTTTTCTTTATTTTTATTTTTGCTACCATTGTAAACTATTTTTAATAATCTAAAATATAAAACACATTCTGGTTTGTTGAACATTTGTGTGTTTACCACATAATTCCATATGTGTTCCTTCATAGTTTGGATGTCTTCAATATTAATCTATATATTATACAGTATATATATATATATATATATATATATGTGTGTATATATATATATATGTGTGTGTGTATATATATATATATATATGTGTGTATATATATATATGTGTGTGTGTGTATATATATATATATGTGTGTATATATATATATATGTGTGTGTGTGTGTGTGTGTGTGTGTGTGTGTGTGTGTGTGTGTGTGTGTGTGTGTGTGTGTGTGTGTGTGTGTGTGTAGGTGTGTGTGTGTGTGTGTGTGTGTGTGTGTGTGTGTGTGTGTGTGTGTGTGTGTTGAACAGACCAGACTCTGCTGGGCCTGGACCTGATTCTACATCAAGCTGTGTCTCCATGAAGAGTGACAGGTCCATGGATTGTCCTGTTAAGTTCAAAGGTGGACACCAGTCTGATGATCAAAAGTAATAATTTATCTGTTTTTTTAATCAGTATTAAAACATTCAAAAGTCAACATAGTTTCAGCAGAATTTGGTGAATTTATAATTATTATTTGTGTTTTTATTTAATCAGGATCCAACATGATAGACCAGACTCTCTGGACCTGGACCCAGCTTTGTGTCCTCCAAGAGTGACCGGTCTATCGAGTGAACCTATTTACTTCAAAGATGGACGGCCCTTTTCTGATCCGGAGGTAAGAATATAAAGATATTGTATATTAAGAGATGTCAGGTCTTAATCATCACATCTAATAATCAGAGCAGTTTCTCCCAGGATGCATCACAGCTACGTGCATTTTCCACTTCCTGCACAGCAGCTCATAGAGAGCTCAATGCTTCATCACGGCTGATATCAGATCATCTAGAGGCACACCCACACATCCATAGATCATTCAGCAAGTATCTATGTAAAAAGATGCCCCAGCAGAGGAAACAACCAGCCCGCTGTTTCTAGGCATTCCATCCATAGTGGACAATTTTACACCTCACGATTTACATCCAATGCAGATGTTCAGTGCCATTTTAGGAATTAGTGCATCCTCTATGCAGAGATCTGGACAGTAAAGGGTGTAGAGGTCGAGTGTTAAAGACATCAGGCAGAAGAGCAGAGTTTTCTGTCATAGACCTGTAATCAACACCCCCTTAGTACTGACGATCATTTCATAACCCTAACCAAGTCTTTTAGTTGCACAACCCAAACCTTACCTAAACGGATTAATCATTCCTACTGGCCTTTATGAGCCTCCAAAATAAGACATGGGGGACAAAATCCACAGTTCTTGTTCTGTGCAATAATACACTACAAACCTTTTTTAAGTTTAGTTAAATTTATTTTGCCTCTGTGGTTTGATCGGCGGTTCAATCCCTGGCTCAACTAGTCCATGTCCATGTGTCCTTGGGTAAGACGTTTAACCCCAAATTGCTCCTGCAGGCGTTCCTGCAGTGTATGAATGGGTATGAATGGTTGGTTAGGGTCCTGATGTGCAGGTGGCAGCTTGCATGGTAGCCCCCGTCATCAGTGTATGAATGGGTGTGAATGGGTGAATGATGACATGTAGTGTTAAAGAGCTTTGAGTGGTCGGAAGACTAGAGAAGTTCAAGTCCATTTAGCATTTAGAGGGAGTGAGGAAACATGGAGCTATGTGCCCTAAAGATCCGGCCAACAGGGAGCCTAAAAATACATTATAAACTTTAACTGAATCAAATAGGCTTCAGCAGTCTGAGTTAATCAGATGAAAGGGGATCTTCCAAAGCTGAAGTCCTTTAAGTATTAAATTCTCTTTTTGTGTGTCTTCACTGCAGCTCAGTGTTATTGACTTTCAATCTTGCTAGCATAACGTTATCCCCGTTGTCGTATCTAAGGTCCGTCCTATTTACTGGAGCAGTTCCCGTTGCATAAGAAGCTTATGGGAAGGTCACTGAACAGTGATGTGGTCCTTACACCTCACATCCTCTGTCCTTACACCCTCACATCCTCTGTCCTTAGACCCTCACATCCTCTGTCCTTAGACCCTCACATCCTCTGTCCTTACACCCTCACATCCTCTGTCCTTCCACCCTCACATCCTCTGTCCTTACCCTCACATCCTCTGTCCTTACACCCTCACATCCTCTGTCCTTCCCCTCACATCCTCTGTCCTTACACCCTCACATCCTCTGTCCTTACACCCTCACATCCTCTGTCCTTACACCCTCACATCCTCTGTCCTTACACCCTCACATCCTCTGTCCTTACACCCTCACATCCTCTGTCCTTACACCCTCACATCCTCTGTCCTTACACCCTCACATCCACATCTCTGTCCTTACACCCTCACATCCTCTGTCCTTACACCCTCACATCCTCTGTCCTTACACCCTCACATCCTCTGTCCTTACACCCTCACATCCTCTGTCCTTACACCCTCACATCCTCTGTCCTTACACCCTCACATCCTCTGTCCTTACACCCTCACATCCTCTGTCCTTACACCCTCACATCCTCTGTCCTTACACCCTCACATCCTCTGTCCTTACACCCTCACATCCTCTGTCCTTACACCCTCACATCCTCTGTCCTTACACCCTCACATCCTCTGTCCTTAGACCCTCACATCCTCTGTCCTTACACCCTCACATCCTCTGTCCTTACACCCTCACATCCTCTGTCCTTACACCCTCACATCCTCTGTCCTTACACCCTCACATCCTCTGTCCTTACACCCTCACATCCTCTGTCCTTAGACCCTCACATCCTCTGTCCTTACACCCTCACATCCTCTGTCCTTACACCCTCACATCCTCTGTCCTTACACCCTCACATCCTCTGTCCTTACAACCTCACATCCTCTGTCCTTACACCCTCACATCCTCTGTCCTTACACCCTCACATCCTCTGTCCTTACACCCTCACATCCTCTGTCCTTACACCCTCACATCCTCTGTCCTTACACCCTCACATCCTCTGTCCTTACACCCTCACATCCTCTGTCCTTACATCCTCTGTCCTCACCCTCATCCTCTGTCCTTACACCCTCACATCCTCTGTCCTTACATGTCCTTCCTCACATCCTCTGTCCTTACACCCTCACATCCTCTGTCCTTACACCCTCACATCCTCTGTCCTTACACCCTCACATCCTCTGTCCTTACACCCTCACATCCTCTGTCCTTACACCTGTCCTTACACCCTCTGTCCTTACACCCTCACATCCTCTGTCCTTACACCCTCACATCCTCTGTCCTTACACCCTCACATCCTCTGTCCTTACACCCTCACATCCTCTGTCCTTACACCCTCACATCCTCTGTCCTTACACCCTCACATCCTCTGTCCTTCCCTCACATCCTCTGTCCTTACACCCTCACATCCTCTGTCCTTACACCCTCACATCCTCTGTCCTTACACCCTCACATCCTCTGTCCTTCCCTCACATCCTCTGTCCTTACACCCTCACATCCTCTGTCCTTACACCCTCACATCCTCTGTCCTTACACCCTCACATCCTCTGTCCTTCCCTCACATCCTCTGTCCTTACACCCTCACATCCTCTGTCCTTACACCCTCACATCCTCTGTCCTTACACCCTCACATCCTCTGTCCTTCCCTCACATCCTCTGTCCTTACCCCTCACATCCTCTGTCCTTACACCCTCACATCCTCTGTCCTTACACCCTCACATCCTCTGTCCTTACACCCTCACATCCTCTGTCCTTCCCTCACATCGGCACAGGAAAAACTCCCCTAAAAACCCTTTAACAGGGAGAAAAAAGGAAGAAACCTCTGGGAGAACGACAGAGGAGGGATCCTTCTCCCAGGATGGACAGAATGCAATAGATGTCATGTGTACAGAATGAACAGCATAACAGAGATACAACACATTCAATGTATATGACATAAATGATTCATATAATAAGACTACTTATAATAACAGCAGCAATTATTACAGTAGAATTATAGTTATGAAAATAGGGATAGTAATGTGATTAATAATAATAATGGAAGTAGCAGTGGCTGTCAGTCGGCTCACAGCAGGAGGCACGACCACGGTCCAGGTACCACAACGATTCATGGAAACCTGCAGTAGTAGTAGTAGTAGTGCGCGTACTGCAGACGAGATTTTAATGAGCCCGGTGTCTGTCTGTCTGTCTGTCTGTCTGTCTGTCTGTCTGTCTGTCTGTCTCCGTCTGTCTTTCTGTCCGGCCTCAGCCTGCTGTTACTGATGCGGCTCTGAACGGGGGGATTTAAGGAGCGTCTGCTGTCACTGGAAGTCAATATGCTCCATTTCACAGCACAGCTAATGTGTGTGAACATCATGTCTCTCTTTGGGCTGGGTGGTGGTTATAGCTTATGTGATGGGGCTATTTGGGTGTGCATTGCCTTTGGTCAGACCTGTGTGTGTGTGTGTGTGTGCGTGCACAGTGGGTGGATAATCCTCTTACTGTTATATTGCGATATATGCTCCAGACAGTAGCATCTGCTGCTGTATCATCCCTCGTCACACACACACCCTGACCACATAAAAGTCCCCCCTTTTTCACTTGCCCTCTATAGTTTTAATACACCGAATCTCAATTTCCATTATATTCTTCCTTTCCCCTTCCCACAAGACACCCTAACACATAAACATCAATTTTCACACTGCCTTTGCACCAACTGATTTCCCTCTGTCTCTAAATGCCATAACAGAATTGGTTCGAAATACATTTATGTAATCACTGCTATGTGTCACTAATCCATTTTCATATTTCTCTGTCTAGTGTACAAACAGCTAACAAACAGCCAGTGGAGGGCTGAATACCCAGCCTCCTCCTAAATGGGATTATGTCAAATATATTATGAAATAATTAAGGCCAAATGCTGTCTGTAGTGGGGGAAATAAAATCAGTTTCACTCATTGAATCAGGAGTAAATTGATTTTAGTCCCTGCTGTCTGCAGCGTCCCGCTGTCCCCCATCAATTATCATCCAAAAACCATCCAATCTAAACTACGCCCAATATCCCAAATCCCAACTCTTAGCAATGGAAGACTGGGACTTTGTACGAGAAGGACCTGGCACAAAAGGGGGAGAGAGTGTGTGTGTGATGGGACTCACAGGTTGGGCAGACATGGGTGAGCGTTGAAGAGAGAGAGAGCTGGAGAGTGGTGGAGATGGAGAAACAGAAAAATGTTCACTGATGCACTGCCAAACAGAGCAGAACGAAATTGCTTCCAGCCCCCCCCTGAACACACACACACACATAAATACACTCAACACAAGCATGTAGATCCTATCTTTCAACCTTCATCCTCCTATAGCAGCTGAATTGATTCCAGTGTGTGGCTTTTTACAGGAAGAGTAAGTCAGACTGTATGGTGCAGGGTGAACAGATGGATCCTACTGCTCTTATAGCACACCTTAGTCAACGCCAAGCTCTGTGCGTGCATGTCTTTGTGCATATTGTGCTCAGGCCACGTCGTTTTTTTTCCCATCCTGTTCCCGTGTTGAACAGCGAGCGGTGGACAGGATGTCCAAATCCCCTCCGGTGCATTCCCTGTGTGTGTCTCAGAGTGTGTGTCCAATGTCGCAGCGTCCACTCTGTAGGGAGAAGTAGAGGCTGCGTATTAAAGATAAATATACATCCATAAAGCCGACATGGCTGACAATGCGCAGGTAGCAGCAGAGTGTGGCCTATTCAGAGCAGTCTGGAATCGCATCTCGTCAATACGCAGCACACCCCAACTTTTATCATATTTCTCTTTTGGATTCCAACAAACGCATCTAATGTTATATTCACAGAAATATTGTTTATGTGTATTTCAAATTCAAGCATGCTAGAAATATGGAAAGAGTTCAGGAGTATGTTTACCTTCACTCATTGAAGTCACTGCTGTTGTCCCATCTCACCTCCACACTTCCAGCTGTCCAAACATAAAAGAGACTTGTATGACAGAATTCACTCAAAAAGTACCCACAGAAGTTGTCTTCCTGGTGTTAAAAAAAAAAAGCTTGAAAGGGAGTTATGTTTAAGAATGTTAAGCTCTTTGTGGGACATGACATTGGGAGTGACTATGTGGAGGATAGCAGGGTCATTGCAATGTTAACCTCCAATGAAGGAACCCTGGAGGCCGGTGATGTCCTGCCAGTGATTTGATGGTTCTGACTCTGGTCCAGCGGTTCTGTAGCTGAGGCTGTTTTTTTAGGACTCCTGGGGTCTCTCTCATTTTTTCCCTGCTCAGAGAATCCTCCATGTTTGCTTTTCCTAACCAATTCTCTCTATTCTATCCTTCTCTTCATTTTCTCTTAGCTTTACTAATGTTTGAACCTTGAATCCTGTCCTTATTTTTACTCCCACGACTTTAAATCACATTGTGACATGATAATAGTCTGGTGTCAGTCTGCTGGATAGTTACAGAAAATACACTCACGGTGCTTTGAGAAGGGGAGCAGTGCTGCCACTAGGTGATGACAAAGCTTATGCGTGTTTAACAGCAATGTGCTGCCTTTCCTTCTGCACTGGTGAAGATTATTACAGAACTGACCCACCCTGTGTCATTTGTTGTGTAAATAGTGGGATACACTCAAGTATATTTTACAGTAAATAGTTGCAAGGACATGGTTCACGCAGTGATTAATATTACAATACTGTTTTATAAATAGGGTATAACGAAGGACAAACTTTTAGTCAACACTGACCAAAAGATGCCATTCAAGGGAGGCGATTACTTGTCCTGAATGAATAAGAATGAAACTGAAAGAATCATTTGTTTTGTGTTATGTGTTTGTTCACCATGGCACATTAATTACATAATACAAGCTAAGAGCATTGTACAAGAAATATAACTTCAAATACATCTAAATAAACATTTTGATAGCACAATACAAATGTGTACTATTTGCGTTAAAAAACCTGTAAACTTTCAGATATGCTCATGACATTTGATAGTGATAATTGATCATGCTGAAACACATGGCACATGCCTTTTGGCAGCAGTACAGGAAGGGCTGGAACACATAAAACTGGAACTAAACACATAACTTCACACTGAAACTGAACAACACAGCTGTTGTCCGTATACTGCTGAGAAGAGAGGAATAAGATAACAAGTATGGTTTGGGATCCGTAAGTAATTTTACCTTTTAACTAAAGTTAATAGGATTCTGTTTGTATACCATTAATATGTGGGTTGCCATTAAAATGGTTAAAATCGTATATCCCGTAAGTCACAAGCTTTGGTTAAACAATTGTTGCATCATTTTAGCATTCATGTTATTTCATGGTGTCATTGTTACTGAGTTAGCAGTGTTTGAGTCTACAGCCACGCCATCGGCTCTGTCGGGCTGCACATGGATCACAGTGGTTTGTTGCTAAGCTCACAATTACACCACTAACATGCTGATGTGTAGCAGGTATAATGTTTAACTTAACACACTAAACATCATCCTAACTTTTGCTCATTAATCCAAAACACAACGTACAGATGAGGATGATGTGATTGTTGATAGTTTTTCAGGATTTCGGTCATACACGAATAACGATGGCATTAGATGAAAAGTCAGAGGCTCATCAAACTTATTGAAAATGCTCATGAGGGGAACAATGTCTGCACCAAATGTTATAGCATACATTAAAATGAAACATTGTCATGCTGCACTGAGTGAGTACAGATTCTGGTTGTTTGTCACCACGTTTTAGGACAAGTGTATCTTTGAAAGTGGCCTTCGCTTTATCCACGACTGGTTTACTGCCAACAGCCCTGATGGGAGTGGGAATGGGAGTCGCAGTGGTAATGGTGTTTCGGCTACTGTACAAGTGCCACGGGTAAGTAGTTCAACAATCACTCTAAAAGAAGCTTGTTTTGTTTGAAAAATGAATAAACTGCACAATATTTAAATGATAAATTTAGATGTTAGAGCACATTACACTTTCATATCAGCTTCAAGTGTTAATAATACATTTTTTTTCTTTGTAGAGAAAAATGGAAAACTGAGTGATGAATCAATTCCTCTCAAATCATCTGCTAAAGCATCGATGGAATCATAACTGCAATAAAAACAGAGATGGCAGACAGTCTGTGGTCTCGAAGTACATTTTGGTATTGTCTTTAACATTTATTTTAATTCATTCTTTTTAGATTCCTTACTGTATGCTGCATTTAAAACATTTTGAAAACATACTTGAAGCTATGGTACTGATACATTTTATCCTAAATGCCAACTTGAATTTGTGCTTACAAATGACTCTCCTATGGTGTTTTTTCAAAGAATAGTTTTAGCTTCAGTACTCACATGTTGACATACAACATTAAGGAGAATACATGTTATTGTATGTGAAGACATTTTATGATTTAAAGGCTGCTATGAGTTTCACCAATCCCATCCTTCATCTCCTCTCGGAAAATACCATCTGAGGGAAAGTACGAAGGTTCTTTTGTCTTTGTGACAGGAGATATTTAAATTCTGACTTCAGTAAAGTTACGCAAACTGATAGTACAACTACCTCTCAACCTCTGATTTAGTTAAAGCTAATTAACCCTTCAACGGTCTTCTCTCATAGTAGGGCATATTATTAGTGGTGATATCTTGTTTAGAAATGACTCAACCTGACTGAGCCATCTCTGGCATTTGATTGAGTTCTGAATATGAGGGCCAAAAGTCCCCAGGGTGCACTGTGCTGTTCAGAACCAGAGCTTAAGGGGGCTCTGTTCACAAAGTTGGCAATAGAAGAAACACTGTGGCCTGTGTATCATGTAGTCTAGTTTCTGAAGGCTTACTAAATAGAATGATGTAAATGAATACATAATTTGTATTTACAAATAGGGCATCATGAACAACAGAACTTTTAGTCAACACTGGCCAAAAGATGCCATTCGAGGGAGTCGATTACTTTTCATCTTGTATGAGTAAGAACAAAACAAAAAAAAAGTTGTATTCCCATGAGGAACAAGCTTTGGTTTAACAATTGTTTAACAATTTTAGCATTCATGTTATGTCATGGTGTCATTGTTACTGAGTTAGCAGTGTTTGAGTCTACAGCCACGCCATCGGCTCTGTCAGGCTGCACATGGATCACAGTGGTTTGTTAAGTAGGCTCACAATTACGCAACACGCTCAAAATCTTAGCATCCTAACTTTTGCTGATTAATACAAAACACAAGATACAGTTGAGGATGATGTGATTGTTGAAAGTTTTTTTCCTGATATCACTGATGTGCTCACAATGGAAAACCGTGTAAATTAATTACACAGTCGTGTTATCATGACCTTTTGGGACATTGCACAGACTCAGTTTTAATTTACCCTAACCCTGACCATAACCACTACCAGCCTAATCCTAACCCTAAACCGTGAATATGACAATACTGTTTTTACAAATGGGGCATAACGAAGGACAAACTTTTAGTCAACACTGACCAAAAGATGCCATTCAAGGGAGGCGATTACTTGTCCTGAATGAATAAGAATGAAACTGAAATAATAATTAGTTTTGTGTTATGTGTTTGTTCACCATGGCACATTAATTACATAATACAAGCTAAGAGCATTGTACAAGAAATATAACTTAAATTACATCTAAATAAACATTTTCATAGCACAATACAAATGTTTACTGTTTGCGTTAAAAACCTGTAAACTTTCAGATATGCTCATGACATTTGATAATGATAATTGATCATGCTGAAACACATGGCACATGCCTTTTGGCAGCAGTACAGGAAGGGCTGGAACACATAAAACTGGAACTAAACACATAACTTCACACTGAAACTGAACAATACAGCTGTTGTCCGTATACTGCTGAAAAGAGAAGAATAAGATAACAAGTATGGTTTGGGATCCGTAAGTAATTTTACCTTTTAATTAAAGTTTATAGGATTCCGTTTGTATATCATTAATATGTGGGTTGCCAATAACACGGTGCTTACTTTGGATATAAAACAAAACAAAAAAAAAGTTATATTACCGTGAGGAACAGGCTTTGGTTAAACAACTGTTGCACCATTTTAGCATTAATAAGGTAAGGTAAGTCCCTTAATGTGACTGTGTAAACAGATTTATGTCCCCACAAGACCTGTAAAAAACCCAAACACACAGACTCAGGCACACACACTCAGTTTCATGTAAAACAACTTTAATGAGCTGAGTTCAATCTTCAGATTCCTCAACTCTGACGTCAGAGCACAAATATTTCACAGATATAAGACGGACTGAGCCGTTAAACAAATACACATTAACTGCGTCTATGTGCTTGTGTGTCTATAAACATAGGAGTAGTACTGAAGAGTTACAAAGTTGACATTGCCTGATCATTTTTCGCCAGTGTTACATTGTTATACGTGTGTTTTCATTTGACGGCGGACTGGTGTATGTATATGTGTGCGCATCTTGTTTTCTGGTCAGTTCAGCTGTGACTGGATGCTGGAGGACCCGGCTGAGCTGGTGCTGTCCCATCAGGCTGTGAGGACGGGTCTGAGACAGTAACAGAAGAAGATAAGTGTCATCACACCTACAGAGTCTGACCATTCTTAAAGTTGCACCAAACAACTCTTTGAAGCTATTGCAACAGTAAGGAATACCCACACATGCCATTGGGAGCTCCTGGGTGTCGAGGGGCCATCGCCTGGGCGTTTCCTCCACCAGGCATCATCCGGTTGGGCATGGGCTGGCCTGAAGGAGGAGGCAAGGCTAAAGTGTAATGAGAGAACCCCAGATGTTAAGCGGTGGAACAAACAATAATTGAACAGATCAGAAATGAACACAAGAGGGTTTAGCCTTTTTTCTCAGAGGGCGTTTGACTTTTGGTCTGTGTGTGCATGTTTGTGGTCAGACCTGAATGCTGCATCGTGTATCCCGGCTGCCCCTGCTGCTCCCTCTGCTGGCGAACCTTTATCTCTGCCTGTTTCAGCTGCTCCGTGTGGAACGTCTGTCTCTCCGTCAGGAGCTGCTGCCGCTGCTGCTCCAGCTGCATGACACACACATATACAAACACACATCAAGTTTTATTGATGTGGAACATTTGCCATTAGTACCTTTAGACATTTAACATGATAAGAATGTAAGGTTGGGCTACAGCAGATATTTATGTTCACTCACAGCCTCTTTCTCGCGGTCCATGATGGTCTCCAGCTCCTCAAAGTGCCTCAGTTTGATCTCCAGCTTCTTCATCTGGGTCTCCACCAGCAGAGCCACCAGGGACTTTATCTTCCTCTCCTCTACTGCTGCCAAGTGCTGCAAAGATGGAGAAAGTTAGAAGAAAACAATAACCATAAATGAGTAAAGAACTGGGTGGTAAGGGCATGTGGCATTCGCAAGGTAGGAACTGAAAAGGTAGTGGAGGGGAAAACTGAGGAAGAGAAAAGAAAAGACGTGAGAGAAGGGTAGAATAGATTGGGTTTGACAGAGCCTGGCAAGGAAAGAGAGAAAAATAAATGAAGAGACTGAATGAAATAAAACGACTAAATAAATCATCAGCAACAAGGGGTGGGACGAATACTGATTTAACTCTAGTTTAGCTTTGTGTAGAAAGACTGGGCAAGAATCCTCTCTGTTACAAGGAACCATACATTTGGACTCAAACTCAATTGTTTATTTGTTTGCTATTTATTTACCTTCGGTAACCTGCATAAATACAACCTTTTTGAGATAATCCCAGTCTCTAATCGGTCTGATTTACTATATACCTTACATAAACTGAATTTTATGTGCAAAGCCAGGTCTTAAAGTGATCTCCAAAATGGTGCCCGTTTTAGCTGAAATGACCCAATTTAAAAAAATTAATATTGAAACCATTGACAACCAACCAATGACAACCAATTCTTCACTTAGCCTCCCTGTGATTGGTCCATTTTGAAGGGTGGGCTTTACCTTGGCCTTTGTGGCAGCTGAGGCCAGAGCAGCTGCTGCTGCCGTGACGACGCTGCCCTCCACCAGATCCTGCTCTATCACTCTCGCCTCATCCACATCTCCCCTCCCTACGCTCTCGTCGTCATCTCCCCTTCCTGTATCAGAGAAAGAATTTCTTTAATATAGACAGACATGCACATTTACACAAATACATTTACATACATGTACTGTACATATATTCTTACCATCTCTCTCCTCTGTAACTATATTTTCGGTATTTTCCCTTTTAACTAGTTCGCCCTCTACTTTGGCCCGAATGGGTTCCACCGTGAGCCCATCTACCCTTAAAGGGACCTGAAACAGATCCAGATGAACACACTCAAGGTTAGCCACAAAAATCACCAGCAGATTCAGTAAAACTCTCTCTGAACTCTTATTGCTGTTTCACCTGATGGGAGGTGGAGTTTGTTTCAATTATCTCTGCATCCATCGACTCTGAAAGGCAGAATTAGAGATGCATTATAGACAGCATAAAGAAATACATTTATTTCTGTGATTATGTGCATATATATTTAATACAATGTTACCTGTTTTGTCAGGCTGGTTGGACATTTCAGAGATCTTATCCACCGACTCCACCTGCACTCTGGAAAACTCCTCTGAAGACAAAAATGTAAAAATAACTACAGTGCATCATCTCACAGCCGTACAGTAATGTATGCTACACACAAATCAACACTCCTCCCTCTGTCCTCTCACCCAGTGCAGCCTTAGCTGCGGATGAAGCCACTCGTGGGTCCACCACGGATGCCAGGAAAGCCACTGTGCTCATGACGGGGTTTTCTGATTGGCTGAAAGGCACAGGCTGGTACGCCAGTGGGCCAAGGGAGGCCGAGGAGTCTTCTAGATAAGGGTCCTCTATTGGCAGACGAAGGAAGTGGAGGATACACTCGTCCTGTGTTCTGGAGCCCACATGCTCGGATACTTTGTTCCAGTCATCTCTGTACACCTCTAAGGCCTGAGAGAGACAAAGAGGAAAGACAGAGGATTAGGCAAGTGTGAGGACAAGATGCAAACCTTCAGGTCAATGATTCTCCTATAGGAAGGAAATGAGTCATGTGTAATCTAATCTTTGTTAGAAAGCCAAAAACATGAATGATTGTCTTACCTCTAAAAGCAAGAGCGTCTCTTGCTCGGTCCATTCCCTTCCTGCACTTGTACCTTTAGTCTGAGGCAGATGTCATAAAAATATATATTTTTAAATAATTAAACAGCTTTTTGGACACTTTATTACAGAAATTGAGAAAATTTGACCAAAATGTCTATAAAACAAGTTTGGGGATTAAAAAAACCAAACATGTAATTGTTACTGTGTGAGACCTTTGGGTGTTTCTTGGTGTAGATGTCGGAGCGCAGACCAAAGTTCTGGCAGTCTGAAGGCTTCTCTTTGCTTTTTTCCGGGAAATACAACATGTGCTGCGAGGCTGACACCTGCGAGAGTGAGAGCGGGCGGCAGAGTTTATCAGGAGGCATTTCAGATGATTTAAATGTGTGTTTCAGACACATCTGTGTAGAGCTGTTGTCCTGTGCTCCCTGTGTGTTTTACCTGCAGGGGTTTGTGTTGTAGGGGGGCCAGCCCGGACGGTGTGTCAGCCAGTACGTTGAAATGAGGGGTGGGTGGGGGTCCCATGGGGAGGGGCCTGCTTTCTGCATCCACCTGGTAGTTAACCAAACCCCACTGTTCCAGAAACGCATGAACCCTGGACACAAAGGTTATTATTATTCTTTCCATACATTTTACTGTATTGCAGCTGACCAACAGATGACAAAATGTAAATAGACAGACAACTAAGCACATGCTATGCTTCAAAAAAAGTAAAATAAAAAAAGCTGCTTTTGAGACGCTCCAAGAACACCACATACCACATTTTCCTTACCAACATTAACAGATTTTATTTGGTAACACATTCATATTTCAGTACACCCACATACCACACTTAATTAAGCAGATGCAGCAGACAATGCATGGTGGCAAACGCCCACACACTCAGTGTTACCTAATGACAGCACAGACGTCTCCAGTGAGGTTGCGTCTGCAGGACGTCGAACTGAGGTATTCCTGGGGGTTGAGCCGGTATGTGTCGATCATGAAGTTACGGTATGCCAGGAAGCTGCAGTGCACAAGAAATGCCATGTTTTTTGTGAAGCAATATCAATCACCTGATAGGACTTGAATAGTAAAGTCTGAATATCTGCAGTACTCACATTTCTGCCGATTTGGACTTATTCTTTCCATTGAAGAATTCAGGCAATGCGCGTTTCTCTATCGCGTGAATGCTGGAATACGTGGATAGAGAGGTTTTGAGGAATTGGGTTATAAAGTTGGGATGTAGTGAAGAAAGCTAAGTTTAGAGTAGTGTTCAATGTCAATATTCATGTATATGCATCTGTGAGTGTACCCATTTACCTGTTGTAATTGAACCAAGATGTGTAGCTTGGTATTATGATATGATGGGTTTGTTCTGTGATATTGTCCTCTACCTCTGACAGGCGAGGTATCTCCCCTCTCCCCTCCTCATCATCCTAGACACACACACATACACAGAGAGGACATTTAATAACACTTTTACATCAATTACAGCATTTAAAATCATTTGATTGAGATAAATTACATCATATTTACCCTTCCTGGGAAATCATCCTCCAGTTCATCTGAAAAAGGAAAAGTGAACGAGAGTGAAAACTCTATGTTGCATTCCCACAAACAAAAGTACAACCCTATTTCACTATTTATTTTAATGTTCTAAACAAGAAGAAACATTAAGACATGCTACATTTCTCCTCAAACATTAGTTATAACACTTAACCTACCCAGGTCAGCCATCATCCCCCCTTTGACAGGAGTATTCTCACTGTCCTTCTTCAGGTTGACTACAAGAACATAAGAAATTGTTTAGAGACAAATGGCTACTTTCCTGAATACTTTTATTTGTCTAATTTCCTGGTCACAATCTTTTAATGTTTTACCATTTTTGGGTAGTACAACCTCCTCCATGTTAGGAACAGGTGTAGGGTCCTCCATGTCTTTGGTCAAGTCCTCTTCTCGCTCTTCCTCCTGCTTTTCGCGCCTTCTCCTGTGCAAACAGACAAAAATCAATGCTCAAACCTCACCCTGAAACCTCGAACCGAAAGCATACCCTCGAGTTTGGATGAAACACTTGTTTTACTTACCCCTTCTTTCCTTTCTTTCTGCCTTCAGAGGAGGGAGGAGAGGGGGAGCGTCTTCTCTTTTTGGAGGGGGTGGATTTGGAGTCCTGCAACAGAGGGTAGAGATAAACGCAAGTCAAAGTTTAAGGGTCATTATCTGAAAATGAAAGTCTCCTTGTTGCATCAATTTTTGAGAACACCTTTTCCTTTCTGATGCCCTCTAGACCACCTACAGCTTTGCACAAACCTGGTCGTCTCTGAGGTGAATGCGCTGGCGGAAAATGATTGGTACATTCCGCTCATCCACATAATAGTCTTCTTCGTTCATCCACTCGTTGAAAACATCTGTGTCCAGAACCCAGCCGACATGGACCTGGGGCACACACACATAAACACACACACACACACACACAAAATGAGTATTAATGTGGTGCGTGCTAGTGTTCGTCATCAAGTGTCCAAAATGAACACACACCAGATCAGATCTAAGACGGTTTCCCTGCTGACTACCATTCTCTCACTAACTGTGAGCAAATTGAAAACGACATTACTCTTTGTACTGACTCCTAACATGCTACCTAGGCAGGTGAGCCAAAACGTTAATTATCTGACAATGTATTAAGCTTAATGTAATCGCATTCTGAGCTAAGTATATACGTATAGCTTGATACAGTAAAAGCAGCAGGAATCTGTAGTATGTTACTAAGTATATAGAATGGTAAAGCATCATGTTTTGTGTATGTGTGCTGTTGTACTAACCCGCCACGGCTTTTCTGATTGTGGTGGCTCTTCAACCTCTCGTTCAACATCACTTGAAGACAGCCAACTGTCATAACTGTGGAAATGTGACAATTGGCACAATAGGTAAGTATTGTGTTTGTGTATGAGTGTGTGTGTGTGTGTGTGTGTGTGTGTGTGTGTGTGTGTGTGTGTGTGTGTGTGTGTGTGTGTGTGTGTGTGCATCACCTGTCAGGGTGCTTGCCCCAGTGTACCAAGACATGTTTGTCTTTGCGCAGGACAGGACGCATCCAATCATCTGAACACAGATGTGAATGAGAATATGTATTAAGTTAAATACGTACCAAGCATTTAAAAAGATAACACACTTGCATGCACAAACTGACACTGACCTTCCTCTGTAGAAGCAGGTGAGGAGTAGATGTGGTGACTGGCGAGCGTTCGGTCCTCAGTGAGAGTACCCTGTGGAAGGACAAACCTTTAGCACAGATATTGAACCATAATGTTAGAGCTAAACGGAGTTTCATATTCTCTGTCTCAGTATACATCAGCGTATTCAATTTTTGTCCTTGATCACTCCGTCCAACACACTGTCTGCTCATCTTTAAATTCTCTTCTGCAGCACTTTACCCGGTGTTTGGTGACAATATCCGTAAGTCTGCTTGCCAGCTCCTGATCCAGTGTAGGGTCCACATACACCACAGGCATTGACATACAGTTGTTCTGTAGATGCACAAATCACAAGTAGTTCATCAGTGGTGTGTCCCTGGTAGGCAGATGTGCATGTGTGTATTTACAAGTGTGTCTATGTCACCTGGATCAGGGCTCTTTCAATAGCACCAAACATCTCAACATTTCTTTCAGTTCTTGATGGATTCTGCAAGTCAAACCTCCGCCTATAGAAGGAAGGAAGCAAGGAGATTTAACATCACTTTGAGGTCACTGCTGTGAAAAAGCTAAATATCAGGGGCACGCAACTCACCAGCCTTGCTCAGCCTTGAACTTGTAGGCAGTGCCAAGGATGTGGCAGAGTCCACCCCCTGGCCGCAGGTCCAGGAAGCACTGTGCCTGCAGAAAATCGTAAAATCAACAGTTGTGTTTATTGTTTATTACCCATCTTCTCAGATTTTCGGTCATCTTACTCTTTCCCCTCTCTAATGGGGGCCACCACTGAAAGAGGCTTTAAGATTTCCCCTTGTTATTCTAAATAAGTCAAGACTGATATCAATCAAATATCTGTTTTGTTTTTTTGTCACTTACACAGTCATACACAGTACATGGTGTAATGCAATTATTTTTTGCCTAATTCCAGGAAGCAACTAAGAAAAGGAAATGAACAAAATATGACCGCATGGATGCAGAATGATTGCAGTGCTGCTTTTATATTGACATTCAACTATAAAACAAGCCTAAACATAAATCATAAAATAAAAAGATGGAGACTGCCAATAAACCCAAAAGATATTGTAA
Organism: Anoplopoma fimbria; assembly: GCF_027596085.1. NCBI lineage: Eukaryota > Metazoa > Chordata > Actinopteri > Perciformes > Anoplopomatidae > Anoplopoma > Anoplopoma fimbria. Next base: position 3,281,515 of record NC_072458.1, on the reverse strand, counting down.
ATTCTGAAGTGTGACACTGTGGAGAGAGAGAGTGAGACTCACGGGCAGTTTGGTGAGAGCAGGACCGGTGGCTTGTCTGCCAAAGGCATCCTCCTGGAACTGCAGAAGCTGCAGGGTGACTCCTGCCAGAGCCTGACACGATGGAGCATCCACCAGCACGTACTGACGGACACACAGACAGAGATAAAGCAACCTACAACCCATTCAGACAGCCAGTTTAACTGTTCTAGGATCTGTCTAATTTGCATTTAATCTGTTGTATTTATTATTTCCAACACTCATTGACTTGATCACACACATCTCGCTGGTAAGTGTAAACCTGTTTGTTTACAGTCTGAGCCATTGGACTTGCTAGCAGGGGGCGGCTAGCTTGTGAGCTAGCTTGTGAGCTAACCACCTTTTTGTAGTGCTTCCCGACCCACTGTCGCACCACCTCCAGCTGGGCTAAAGTATCCGGACTCTCCCAGAACCGAGAAGAAGGGCTGCTGTCTTTTCTCCGATGTGTGGACGTTGCGGAGCTGGCTTGGCTTGTCCCAGGAGTGCCGAGGTTTGTTCCTCCCGACATTGTGGCCATAATTAAACAGGATTTATCTCAAACAGGAGAACAAAACTGGCTAGCGCGCTGGCTAGCTTTTTTTTTGTATTCTCGCGTTCTCTCGCGAGATGTTGCGCGATCGTCGCAGTTCGGAATAAGGGTTTCCTCTTTTTTAGTGTCTAGCTGTTTTTACATTTCCAAGTGTTTTGTTATTTAATTGGGCGCGTTTTTTGATTCAGTAGTTTATGTTTAAAACACCACGACGTGTCTGTATGTGGAATACATGTCTTTGTTTACAAACCCGGGCTTTTATTTTGAAATGTAACATTACAAGGAAGGAACTAGGAGACACATGTAAACAGAGGTGAAGAGACTTTGGAGAGCAGATGTTTGTATACATTTTACAACTCTAATGCCAAGCTGCCTGTCGAATGATTGTTTTAAAGCATACTTTAATGCGATGTGATTGTTGTTGCAGTCATTTCTGTTTAGTCATAACTTTCCAAGTGTCTGTGAGGAAATACACAGCTGACTGTCAACTCAGCAGTGGCAGAGAGTTATTTCTCTTTTCCGTCCCAGTCTATAATTGGATATCAGCAAAACTGCAGACTCCTCACACCCTTAGACTGAGTAACTTTAACCCATTCATCCTCTCACTTCATGTTTCCTCAGGCCCTGAGCTCCTATGGGTGTCCACGGTTTGACCACCTTTGTGGAGGGGAACAGAAACTTACTCCAAGATGTGAAGTTCAGGGACAGCAGCCTGGTTATTGATGGCTGCAGTCTGTATTTCCGCCTCTACTTTAACCACAGTTTGGACCAGCAGCATGGAGGGGACTATGATGCATTCGCTTGCTTGCTCACCCAGTTCTTCTCTGCGTTGGCGGCCTGTAACATCCAGCCATATGTGGTACTGGATGGAGGTAAGAAAGCTTTTGAAAAAACAAAACAGCTCCTTATATTTAAGGAAATTCATGTTTTTACCATTTATGATGTTAGTGTTTCCACGAATGTATTATTACATGCATTTTTAAATGAGACTATTTCATCAGATGTTTTGGTCTTTGCAGTTCTTTGATTAATTAACTGGATAAAACTAAAACAGTTTGCTCCCATTTGTTTAAAATGGATCAACAAGTTAATTTGAACATGTACAAAGTTTGTCTGCAGTTTTAACACACAAACATCTGTCTTTTTCTTTGTGGTTGTTAGGGATTGACCCAAGTGACAAGAAGTTTCCCACTCTGCGTCAGCGTCTGCAGTCCAAGATAAAGGAGGCAGACAGTCTCTCCCATGGCCGCAATGGCTCTGTTCTCCCCATCCTCACAAGAGATGTTTTCATCCAGGTCCTCATCCAGAGCGGTGTCCCACTGGTCCAGTGTCCAGCTGAGGCTGATTGGGAAATTGCATGTTTGGCTCGCCAGTGGAACTGCCCAGTTCTGACCAATGACAGTGATTTTTACATCTTTGATCTGCCAGGTATGGGTAGCGACAGGAGTTTTTGTACATGACAAATCTGCCTTTGTAATGAATGGTTAGGATGGTTATCTCACATGAGGCTATGCTGTTGTTTTACATCATTTTTATGTGCTTTGTTTTCTTAGGTGGTTACCTGCCTCTCAGTTCCTTCCAGTGGACCAACCTTAACGGTAAAGCCTCTCACCGCTACATCTCGGCCCGTTGCTACACCACTAACGGGCTGTGTCGCCGGTTTGGCGGCATGAACAAGGATTTGCTTCCCTTATTTGCCGTCCTTGCTGGTAATGATTACGCCATGCCAAAAGATGCTGAAAAAATCCTAGATCTGATCAGTGTGAGTGGATTAGGGAGAGGTGGTGGCAAAGGTAGAGCACCTGTTTCCCGCATTGAGGGTTACCTCCACTGGCTGTCCTCTTTTTCAAATTCAGCAGCTGCACTGGAGGAAGTCAGCATTCTTATGGGGGAGGGAGGTGGAGGCGTACGGGGCAAGAGAGGACAGAAGGGGGGGCTCAGTTCACAGCTGTGGGCGGGTATGCAGGAGTACCACATCACCACTCAAAGCTCTCTGGCTCACTGGTTCTCTGAAGGTAAGGCAGCTCCTGGAGGGTGGACCTCTCTGCTGCCAGAGTGCCTGTCGCTGGCTGCAGCTCAGGGACTATTGGCTCCCTTGGTGGTAGATGCCCTGGTGATGCGAAGGGTCCTGCTCATCCCGCAGGTGGAAAACAGCAGGCTAGCCAGCAGCCATTGCAGTGCCAGTGCCATACGCCAGGCTATATATGGTATATTACTGCAGAAAGGCCAAGATGTCCAGGCACAGGATATGAGGGTGCATGAAAACATCAGCCAGGGTATGAGAGGTGGGAGAGGCCGAGGGGGAAGGGGGCGAGGAGGGGGTCAGGTTGTTGGAGGTAGGGGTCAGGTAATTATTTCACCCACACAGCTGGGTGTTGATTCAGGATTTGGCATTGAACAAGCAGCTGGTGCAGCTCTAGTATCAGCCCAGGGCTATAGTGCTCCCGTGTGTGTGGAGGAGTACGACCGCATGGATCTGCACCTGAAGAAAAACCAGTTAGAAGCACATCCGCTCAGAACCCCCGTACTTCTAGCCACACTCGGCCAGGTATGACAAGAACATTTATGTATGTTTACTTTTTAAAGGCAATTATTTATTTACATTTCCCATAATTTTATCCAGGCTCCTGTGAAAGTTCGTCTCGGTGTCCTGTTAGAAGTCTTGGGACTGAAGGAGTCTGCCCTGGCTCCTGTTCCTCTCCACCTAAGCCTGGTCGTAGCAGTGACAGCCTTCTGGCTCCGAGAGGCCAAACCAACACCCTCACAGCTCCAGCTCCAGGCTCTGGTGCTTGGCATAGTTTACGGAGAGCTGTCCCGGAGCAACCAGCCTGGAGCTGCCCACCACCAACATACAGGTTAGTTGTGTTGTATCTTTTGTGTTGCTCCACAAGGTCACAAACACTTTGTTTCTCAATAATGACAATGTCGCTGCTGTGTATCATGCTAGTCCCACAGCTTAACTGGGCTGCAGAGCGCAACGTGTGGGCATGGCTGGATCGACAACGCGTGAGGCCAGGGGAGAGGCGGGGCTTGGATATCGGAGCGGCTCACAGTTTCAGCCAATGGCAGGCCTGCCTCTGGAGTGCACTGTGTCTTAATCAGCTATTGCTGCAGCCACTGCCTGAACCCCACCTGTCATGGTAAGGCACAAAGCAAGAAAATAAACTTTTGAGTTGACCTTTTTTGCTATCGATTCAACTTTTGGTTATTTATTTGATTATTAGTAGTAAAGAATGCCCATCACAATTTCTCACATGCCCATGGTGACATCATCTAATTGTTTTTTAATGATTATTTGAGAGACATTTTCAAATTCCATTCACCTCGATCTGCAGATAACATGGTTAAGTGGAAACAAATATTCTTTTTGAAATGTGTTTGCCTCCCTCTCCTTCTCTGTGTGTGCCTCAGGTTGTACAGTGGTACGTTGGTGCACGGTCTCCTCAAGTATCTGAGAGGAGGCCAGGCGGCTGAATCTCTCCTCGTTGGGGGTTCCTTTTCCGGACTGCTCTACTTATCCTTGCTGGACACTGTGAGGAGCTGCAGCTTTAAGACCCATCCTTCCTCTTCGGCAGCAGCGAGGGGGAAGAGAGGCGGAGGCCGGGGAAGGAGAGGAAGAGGAAGAGGGGGAGCTGGAAGAGGAGGAAGGGGAAGGGGGAGAGGGACTGAGGAGATAAACAACAGGTTTTCTCTTCTGATGAGCGACGAGGAGTCTGACGATTGATGAGGAGGCAGAGAAAAATGAACTGTTCGATATGAAGCACCTGCGTGGGGCCAAATGAGGGGGGGACATTCCAGTGTTTTAGCAAACACACTCAGGGAATGCTACAAAGTCATTTCACAAGTGAAGAACACCACTGAACTCAAGTCAAGTGGTCAGCATATCAAGCAACATGTCAGATCACTTTTCACAAAGCAAACTCGAGCCATATTTTAACGACCTAAGTAATGTCCCTGTATTTAATGCATGTTTTCACCTGATATTTTTATTCAGTGAAGTCAACACAAACTTTTAACAGTAAATGTAAAAGTGTCTTATTTTATCATCCCTGTTGACCAGAAAGTTGTATGGCAGCTTATATCATCTTAATGAGCAGCTTATGAAATCTTCTTTATCACAGATGCCTTCTTACTCCTGAATTTGGTATTCTGATTTACTCATCTTTCTATAATAAAAAAATATATAAATCAAACTCAGACACATTTTATTTTATCACATACAGCTAGTTTTTACTTGTAAACACATGGCGAGAAAAAATGTTTTCACATTAAATATGAACACAACCAAGCTTCAACTATTCATAAATGCAGTATATCTACAGTCCGTAACAGTACTTTATTCCCAAACAATAAAAACAACATTATAAAGTTCTTTAAACTAAAGACCAAAAAAATCAAATAAAAAATGTCTCCGACTGTACACTCCAATCTGTTTTTCTTTTCTAGTATACATCCTAACAACCCTCGCTCATTAAAAGTCTCCTTGTCCCCTTTAACATAAATTTGTGGGATAGTGTCCCACTGGCACTTTAACAGTGGGACCTACAATTCTGGCACAGTTAAAAGTTAAAAAGAAATGTAGCTACTCAACAAAGTTAAAGAAAACATGCCCAGTTGTCTGCCTAAATGCACACGTGAATATTCACATTAGAAGAGGAGCAGTCCGTCATTGCCTTCTGTAAATCAGCTCCAGAGGCCGCTGGAGGCCAAACGCATCAAACGTCATCAAACATAACAACTTAACATACACTGAATCTTCCTCTTGTCCTATGAGGATGTTGAGGTTGTGGCAGGTGAAGCGGCCGTGGCTGCAGCGTGTGACTGAGAGTCTATGAGGTCCATGTCCTCGTCTTCGTTAACTCCGCACGTGTCGACCACACAGATCAGGCAGCTCGTGACGGGAAATGCTCTCACCTTACTGCAAGTCACCCACCTGAACAGAGAAGAAAACGCAGGTTTAAGCATGCTATTATTTAATGTCATAGATTCCCAGTTTGCCCATTAGTGACAGAAATCAATGTCTATTTATTCATTTGTTTTATTTTAGTATTATTCATTTAATACACTGACCTATCAGTTTCAGTGTGGTACTCCAGGACGTGTCCGAGCCGCCCCACACCTTGAAACCCTGCCAGCACATAGATGACCTCGCCGACCGCTGCACACTTCACCGTTACACCTCGCCACGGCATCGCAGCAGCAGCACGCCACTCATTACTGGCAATGTCGTAGTACTCCACCGAGTCCAGTCCACCTAGAATTAACAACACAGACAATAACAGTACCATACTGATGCCACATATGCTACATCTACTATGTTGAATGGTAGTGTTACAGTACTATTTTAGTAATATCATTTTTTTTGTACCCAAAGCTCCCTGCCCTCCAACAGCGTAGATCCTGGTGTTGACCGCCACCAGCCCATGGTTCTTCCTGGCCTCCTTCATCCCAGACAACTCCCTCCACCTGAGGGCAGAAAGGTGGAGACAGAGAGAGGGAAAAGGAAGGTATTGAGGAGAAGATAACAACAGTAGCAGGTCATTATTATATAGCACTTCAGTGTGAATGTGCATATGATTATTGTCAGGTATAAACTTCATGTCTCCCTGCTCTTTTGAGGAGAAATTTGACCTCCTGGCCTGAAAAGCTTTTCCAATATGAAATCCATTTGATAGAATAAAAAAAAATGATTGTCAAACTAAAAAGAAGGCTATTTATCCTCTTTCCTGAGATATTTTGGGGATGCACAGTTTTTACCAAACAATATTGATTGATATACAGACTGTAAATAAATAAGAAATGTCTTCACATCGTCCTTGCGTTGTCTCCAAGTACATAGCAATAAGGCAGCAGTGTTTCCCCTTATATCCCTTTTCACTATCCCATTCATAAACACTGTAAACAAACCAGCGACTAAAATAAATTCCTTCGGGTTGTATGGTTCTAAACTGTATGTTTGTGTGACTCACTTTTGAGTGTTGGGGTCGTAAACCTCACAGTTGTTGAGGACCCTGCCAGACACATTGTTGCCCACCGTGCCTCCACAGACGTATATGAGCCCGTCGGCCTCCACTGAGCCGTGGCTGCAGCGAGCCATCAGCATGCTGGTTTTCACCTGCCAAGACTCTGTTCGTGTGTCATAGCATTCGAAAAGGTCGAGGGCAGAGCTTCCTGCAGACACACAAGTACAGTACACAACACCACAATTAAAGGCTTTGAGGAGGGGATTGACTTTTCACCCATGAAAGATCATCAATATCTACAACCCCTAACACACTCAGAAAACAGGCAAACATCCCCAACCCCAGATCCCGAGTTCACCCCTTACACCTCTCTGTACTCACCCACTTCCGACCCCCAGATGTGTAGATCTTGCCCTGGGCAGCGCAGGCAGCGAGGCTATCGCGAGGCGTGGGCGGCCCCAGCTTGGAGTACCAGCTGTCCTTCAGGACGTTGTAGCAGTCCATGCGCTTGATGGGGAAGAGCTGTGAGCCGCCCAGGATGTAGACCACGTTGTCCCAGAAGATGGCTGTGGCGTCTCGGCGCTTCTCGAAGGGGCAGCGGATGTCTGTCCAGGTAGAGTCCTGCATGCAAAGCCAGACTTTAACCCTGGCTAATATTTTCATTTTAATAGACTTTACTATTCAAACCAATAGCTGAAATACTTGTTTCTGCAATATCTGATCTCATTTTTCAACCAAAACCCAACATTAAAGTTCAGATGTTTCACAATTTAATATTATATGAGAGTATATATCTATACAAAATGTACTGACTTAAGCACAGTACCTTTGGGTTGAAGTAGCGGCAGGACTGAGGCTGAGAGCCTCCAAACAGAGCGATGCGGTAGTCGTGCTTCTTGCGTCGCGGTCGGCTGCTCTCGCCCAGATCCTCCCGATCCTCCAGGGACAGCAGATGGTAGCGCATCCCACCTGGTACCAAAGCACAGGCTGTTTGATTTTTGCTGTGTGTGCGTGCTGCTGTCAACCCAGGAGTCCATAGCGCTATGCTTTTGCATCCGTTCAAACTTGCTCTCATGAATCTGAATCTACAATATGAGACAATGTACGTCACATTGGAGACATGAAGTCATTGTTGGGGATTTCATTAATGCTTGTTTACACAATTTGTGGTGGCGGCTCATATGTTATAAATCTGGGAGAGACCTGCCAAAACCTTGAATTTAACCCTCAATATTAAAAATGATCTTACTACTATAATAGAGTATGATGCGGCCAGTTTAGATCCAGAGTAATGTAACATTTTACACACAGACAATGTCAACTGTTTCCTCATTACAACAATGTTTTGGTGTCCCATGATTACAATACACCCACTTCTGTGTGTGTTTCCAATGTCTGTTTGTAAATTATGATTTTCTAGGTTGCTGTGTGTGTGTGTGTGTGTGTGTGTGTGTGTGTACTCACTGATGACCATCTTGAGACACTGTGGGTTGTCCTGGATGAGGGGCTCAGCCTGCACCGTCTTGGAGAGGAAGGTTTTGGAGACCAGAGGAAAGCGAACACATCCCAACACCTCCACCATGTACTGCTGTCTGTTACACACATCGTACTTCAGCCAGCGCACTGCTGCGTCATAAATCTGGACACAAACGCAACAACAAAACATGTTGGAGCATACAGATTATAGTTGGTAGTGATTTTAGCCTGTCAGCTTTGTCTTGATAGTAATCTAAGTTGTATAATGATATACTTCTCATAATTTGATAAGTCCTCGATCTATGGCACCAACTACTGTACCAACAGTTAGTTTTTATAAACACCTCAGAATTTTTTTCTTTAGCTTATTCAAAAAAAATTCAAGCATTAAAGAAATGAAGCATATGCTCAATGAATGTGTGCATGTGTGTACCTGGGCCTCAGCACGGACAGTGAGTTTGTCCTGGTGCAGTAGGTGTGTGAGCTGTGAAACATTAAGTTGCAGGAACTCATCCAGTTTGTAGACTTCAGTGAAGTGGAGCTCAAAGAAGTCCTCTGCTGCCGCCTTCAGCTCGGGACAGTCCATGCAGTCTGCCAGGGAGGAAATACCTGCAGGATAACAGGATAAGGATCAGTCAGTCAATCTAATGAGTTACATGAAGTGATCCAAAACAAAAATGTAATTTTTGTCAAAACAAAAAAACTCTTAATTGTACAAACCATGCACAAGTACCAGCTAAACTCATTCAGTTGGAATTGTTGGGCCCTCAGTAGTAGTTCTAGTTTAATAATTGATGCTGGCATCTCAATAAATTAAGGCTCAAAGGGCTTAGCAAATTGTGGGTAAAAGCAAATAAGATGTGATTTAACCTTAATTGTATTTTTGTTCTTACCGAGGCAGTTTGTTGCATCAATTTGTCCTTTGAGGAACTCCACACACATCTTCTTCACAGGCTCGATCTGGTACTGGTTGGCTGCATCCAGCAATGACTGGACGTTACTGCTGTTCACAGAAATCCTGGCACACACACACATACACACACACTTTATCATTAAAGAGGTGTTTCTGATGAAATCATGTGAAAGTCAGTTAAAGAGGATTGACTAATCTGCTGTTAAGCTTAGCAGTTGGTGTAAGCAATTACACCACAGTCTAATTTTTCACATTTTTCAGATGAACTGTATGCCTCAAAACAACCACTCCTATGTGCCACCATTGACGTTCTATTTTCAGCCAAGATTCTTACCGAGCTGTGTAGATAAATTCAATCAACAGCTCAATGATCTCAGGTTCGGCACTCCTGAGCTCCACCTCATGGGACATCGACTCCATCATCCTGGCTGGAGGTGAGTAAAAATAGAAGTAGATTTCATAGAAAATAGAAACGCATCAGAAATGATATTCCTGCTATACTTGGCAGCGTGTCTGTCCTGTCAATGGTGCTTTTGTGTCCACACTTACTGGTGAACATGAGGCTGAAGAAGTGGCTGGCAGCAGCCAACACTACTCTGTGGGCAGGGAAGTGTTTCCCCTGAACCACCAGGGTGACATCACAGAGGGTACCCTGGAGAAAACACAAACAACAATCAGGACAGGGAGGGACACATGGCAAGCCATGTTAACGAGATACACTCTTCTCCACACACACACACACACACACACACACACACACACACACACAACAGTCATTTTTTTACATTAGATTATAGTCATTTAGCAGATGCTTTTATCCAAAGCGACTTACAATAACTGTATTCAACATAGGTATATTCTCTCTCTCACACACACACACACACACACACACACACACACACACACACACACACACACACACACACACACACACACACACACACACACACACACACACACACACACACACACACACACACACACACACACACCTGTTTCCTCAGGTTGTTCATGACTCCCATGATGCTGGACAGCTGTCTGAAGCCCTCCTTGATGGCACACTTCCTCTCGCTCTTCTTCTTGGTGCTCGCCGCCTTCTCTGGAGAGGCCACCCCCGTCATGTCAGCCTGATTAATGTAATCTGTTCAGGTCAATTAAAAACAGCCTCAGCACCACTGCCAGCAGTGTGCAGCCTCTTTGTTGTCGCTCAGCTTATTGGGATTTCTTTTTTTTTTTACTAAAAATGCAGCCAGTTTTACGGCAGCTTCTCCTGAACAACTCGCAGGGAGAAAATCAAAACGAAAATCATAAAGATGAACTTTCTGCTGTGTCATATAGTGATAAAACCGGTAAGATTTCGTCTCCAGCTGGAGTTGTGGTTTTCTTCTTCTTCTTCTACTCCTTTTTCTTTTGCGTCGTCTTCTTCTTCTTCTGCTTTAAATGGCGGTTAGCAAACAGCTTTCGGGTGCATTACCGCCACCCACTTATCTGGAGTGTGGACTAAGGATCCACAGTCTCTCTAAACCCGCAACAAAACGAAGAAAACAAGATAATTAACCAAACAAAAGGAAAGGAATGGAGAAAATTCTCAATTTTTTTCATTAGTCCTGTTTACCCTAAATACTCAACAGTTTCAACAACATTTGTCACTATAATTGCCTGACATTTTCCTCTCCAATCTCTCTTTAAGTCTCAATGAATCGTACTTCTGACAGAACTATAAAACATGGTCCACAGTTTCTTCTTCTTCACAAAATTCACATTTCCACTATTTTGATTTCCAATAACATAGAGGTTCAGACCAGCATGACCATTCCTTAGTTATAATCCGTGCATGCATTCTCTAAACCCTTGTGTTTATTAAAAAAAAAAAAAGTACTACTGCCATATCTTTCTGTTTTGTCCCTTTATCACCACTTTAGCTTCTGGCTTACTTATATTGACATTAATGTTATTTCTCACACTCTTCAAAGCCCCTTTTGTTGCTTTATCCGCCTTCTCCTTCCCATCCCAACTCCAACTTGGGCATGGACCCACACAAGAGTTACAGACAGCCCCATCAGATGAATTCTGGATAGTGATTGTAGTATTTCATACAGTAAATCCTCTCTACTCCTGAAGTGACACAATGTCAAACTAATTAATACTGCACATGATTCTTGTGCAGTAACTACTCTCTCTGGCCTGATGTCATCTACCCCATGTAAGCTAATAACTATATGGCCATACAGCAGTCCAGTCATTGAAATCCATATCCTCACTCCCTCCCTCTCCATCAATATTCCCTGCTGTCCTTTGCTCACTCACAACTTCTACAAACAAAATCTCTGTCCACCACCCAACCCAAGATCCTCTTGTTCTTGTTCCAACACCAGAAAAAGATAAGTAACTAATTAACCTGTAGGATTGCGGAACAGATAGGTGCTTTGAAACTGTCAGTAGATCTATCGGGAATCATTTTGGTACTCAAAAACTTGAGTTGTTTGTATCCCTTTGAATGTCGACAATCAGATAATATAAGACAGTGATACAGATAATGGCACCAGCAGGGTTGTGTTTACCACCTGTAGGCAAACCTGTCCTGTGACGTTCATATCTGTACAGTAATCCAGAAAAAACAACACATAACCAGGAAGAAAACAATTTCAGAAGTCCCATGACGTCGACGTCATGGGAATGTGCGGACTACAGATGCATTGTCAGAAATTATTGACCTGAAAGTAAATTGAGAGAGGGCTGCAGATAAAAAAAGAAAAAAAAAGAAATGCTGCGTTTTCTCTGCTGTTGCTGCTTCTCAAGTGAAAACTCCGCCACCGAGGTTTGTGTTTCATGACTTTTCATGTCAATGTTGACGCGTTCTGTTCAAATGCAGGCGAGACACTTGATCACTGCGTTGCTTCAGTGAGATTACTGCATCAACCCCATAGTTAATGTGTCTTAATCTTGATTTTACATTTGTCACAGAAAAGTCTATTCGTTTTGTCTCATAAGATAAGACAAGAAAGGGTCATCTAACTATAGTTGTGTTGTTCTGTCACAAACACAAAGTGCAGAGGTAGCCTACTAGAACCTTGAATTATAATACAAGTTCTCCATATAGTAAATATGTGACACACTTGAAATACACTGGGTTGGTGATCTGAGTTGTCTCTTATTGAAAAGTGCTATTTAAAAAAAACATTTATGTAAAGAAAACAATTCTGCTGTTATTCTTTAGAGGCAGCCTCTCCTGCACCCCAGACCATCTGACCTGACTGGAGCTGGATCAGCCAGGCAGACCCGGCCAGCGCACAGTGGTACATAACATATCTAAATGTTAAAGTCTTTCTCTCAGAACTGTACACTTCCAATGCACACACTCATGTATGAATTTGAACTATATGGGTTTGTGCCTGTTGTGTGATACTCTTCCCTCCCCCCCCAGATGCACAGACAGAGAAGCGGATTGGCAGGCTGGTGATGAGGCGAGTTTGTGTGCCAGATTTGGACCAGAAGTTTTCTGACGTGGCCGAGATCTTCAACGAACAGCACGAGCGCTATGAGGCCATGGTCCGACATATCAGGAACCTGCGTCAGAGCTGCGGGTGTAACTACAATGATACTCTGGCTTTAGACGAATGTTTGGGGACCATCAGAGCTGAGCATGGTAAGCGAGAGCTCCCTGCCAGTGCAGGCAATGTTATTATTATATTCCTTTATTGATCCCCATGGGGAAATTCAAGTGTTGCAGCAGCTCAACTACACAGACACAGACAATAAATACACATACTATACAACTACACAGACAATAATACACATACTATACAACTACACAGACAATAAATACACATACTATACAACTACACAGACAATAAATACACATACTATACAACTACACAGACAATAAATACACATACTATACAATAAATACTACACAACTACACAGACAATAAATACATACTATACAACTACACAGACAATAAATACACATACTACAACTACACAGACAACTACACATACAATAAACTACACATAAATACTATATACAACTACACAGACAATAAATACACATACTATACAACTACACAGACAATAAATACACATACTATACAACTACACAGACAATAAATACACATACTATACAACTACACAGACAATAAATACACATACTATACAACTACACAGACAATAAATACACATACTATACAACTACACAGACAATAAATACACATACTATACAACTACACAGACAATAAATACACATACTATACAACTACACAGACAATAAATACACATACTATACAACAAAATAAAGATAGATAGATGCCAGGTTTCCTTACTTTGATTATCAGTTTCCTTGGTTTGTCTGTTTCAATCTCCATCTCTCCCCACTTTTAGAGACCAGGTACAGGGTCTCCCTTAAGATAAAGGGCTATGACTTCACCCTCAATGTGGTTCCTGTGATTGAAGGTGAGGAGGAACCAATGCCTCCACACCTGCAATTGGCCAAGGATGAAATGAAGCGCACTTCTGAAGACGCCAAAGCCACCATCTCAAAGGGTACCACACTTCAAGAGTTGATTGGCTGGCTGCTCCGTAGCAAAGATCAAATGGCTGAGCAAGTGAAAGTGGCAGCGGTAACACACCAAGAGCAAGGAAGACTGCATGAGAACCTGGAGGAGAACTTGAAGGAAGTGAGGAGGGCGAAGGAGTTGTCGCTGGGATACAGACAACAAGCCGGGGAAGTTTTCACTGAGGCTGCACAGATAGCAGGGGCTTATCTGTAGTTTATGCACTTATTATATTCTCAATTTGTATCCACCAATCACAATACACGGGTACAGGATTCAAATATTCACAGAGGTTATGCACAATTATGCACACACAAAACGTCATTTAAATGTGCCAAGTATTCTCTCTGCTTTGCCGGCCATTGCAGCCTCTTGTATGATAAGACTTTCACTTATGTCTTTGTTTTAAATGTTTTGTTAACTTTTAATAAATAAAGCAGATACTCACTTTAACAATTAAACTAAATTGTCTGTGCAAAGACAGTATTTTCCTGGATGGGTGTAATCTTACCAGCTAACATCAGGGGGCATTGCAGACTTACTTATTTTAGCAGTTGCCTTTATAGTCATATTCTTCAGATCAAGTCTGTTTTTCAGAAATTACACTATATGGATAAAGAATCCCTAAATAACAGAATAAGGTATCAAAAAATGAATCTCTTGGTATTTTTTAAGATTTTTTTTACCTTATTAGACACTTACATTTTCCACAAATGTTGCCACAAGGAAAGATTGTTATAATGTCTTCCCTAATTCAATAGAGAGCAGGATGCAGTCAGGTCTCAGTCTTGAATAGAAGCAATGGTAATTGGACCAGAGGTTTGTTGTGACTGTAGTGTTTTCGAGGGAGCAGATTTGCTGATTGTTGTCAACAAAAGCCCATGCATTTATTAATTGATTAAAAACCACAGCTTTCCATCTGCTATTAATGTGAAAGCAAACAAACACATGGTCATATGCCATCTTGATAATTAATTTCGGATAATCCATTGTTCCAGTGGTCATGGTCAAGTGGTCATGCATTATTTATTCAACGATTTAGAGTCCGGCTTAAGCGTTGAACTTTACAGATTAATGTGGCCTTAAAGTGTGCGAGATGAAGTGAGTAAAACCTGAGAATGAATCTCTAGATGTAAACGTTTGGGAAATAAAACAAGTAAATTGACAACATTTAATAAAAAAAAAAAAAATGTATATGTTTAATAAAGGCAATCTATATGAATTATGAACTTCTTGACTTTGATTCCTTGTTTGTGCGACAAAATTGTTAAAACATGGTAACTGATTATGTTCATGATTAAAATGTGAATATATTTTAATTAAACAAATCAAAGGCAGTAACTGACTAATCACCATTCAACTGCAGTTTATTCCCTGCTGTATAATCAATTATTCTAACAATGCGATCATAAAACAACTGTCAATGAATGACTTATTTATGAGATTCCTTAATGGCATCTCTGCTAAATAACTGCTGTCAAAGAGCAGTGACTGACAGCGACAACCTACCATGGTGGTGGAAATTTCTAAGAGTCTAACTTGATTGGATGCCACGTGTTTCGGGGGGCGTGGCAGCTACATGATATACTGCTCGCTCATTGGCTGAGACGCCTGTCACTCCTGTGGAGCCCCCGTCCAAGCTAGTCTGAGCGGAGAAAGTAATGAAGATGGAAGGAGCTGATGTTGATGAATTATTGAGGAGATTGATGGAGTAGCGGAGTGATCGCGGTTTACTCGTCTGGTCGGAACGATAGAGGACGGCGACACCGGGGATACTGACAGATAGCATGACCGTAAGTAGCAGTAACTCCCCCGGTTTACGTGTTGTCGCTAGCCCGGCTAGCTAACGAGCTAATCTGAAAGCAACCGAGGTGACAGCTCCAAGTCATTCAGCAAGTCGAGACAGGGAGAGGGTTTGACGGCTCAGGATCACTCTGACGGTCTCTGCCTCGTACTGGTTTACTAAAACACTGACTAGTTAAGCTAATGGTTGGCATTGAGCTAACGTTAGCAGTGATCTGAGGCAGATTTCACGTTGTTAGCACTGCTTGGGGTCAATAGTTACTACTTAAATGAGCTATTGTTTCATGAAACAGCAGTCTGAAAGGGAAGGTGTCCCCCGATATGTTTAGTTTCATTGCACCCATCTAAATAGCATTGCACCCATGTATGTGGTGTGTGTACAGACACTGGACCTGACTTGTGTGTGTGTGTGTGTGTGTGTGTGTGTGTGTGTGTGTGTGTGTGTGGTGGTCTGTCAGGGCTTTGCTAAATGACTTCCTCCAAATGTGTGTGTGTGTGTGTGTGTGTGTGTGTGTGTGTGTGTGTGTGTGTGTGTGTGTGTGTGTGTGTGTGTGCCAATGTGAGAAAGAAGACCTATGACCCTGGTCTGTGATATTATGAAAGTATTCAATGGCACTTTTTAAAAAATATATATTTGTGTCATTGTGTTTACACCAGTTCAGCAAATAATGCGATTTTACTAAAAAGATGCACATTTCCTCTGTACCACCCAGCCAGTTCGGGGTTTCCTGTATGATGGGGACCAGTGTGAAGCTTTGCCGCAGAGCCCCACAGCAGACCTGCCAGATAAAAAGAGCTCCATCACTACTGAACGTGCTGTCAAAAGTTGAAAACAATTTTGCTTTACAATCTAACCTTCACAAGGGGCTGTGCTTCTGGTGGTATGCCAGATGTTGTTTGAATAAGATAGTGATTGCGGCTTGATTCATAGGTTGTCCTTTGCTTTCCACATGTGTGTGTGTTCGTCTTTGCCGTTTTCATTATAGACAGGCTTGTTGACTGGGTGATTGTGCACTGTTAAAGAGGTGTCATCAGTGTGTGTGTGTGTGTGTGTGTGTGTGTGTGTGTGTGTGTGTGTGTGTGTGTGTGTGTGTGTGTGTGTGTGTGTGTGTGTGTGTGTGTGTTAATGTGTGACATCCATGGCTGCTGGTGTACCAGGACTCTTAATGCTTTTTGACAGGGAAGCCCAGAAGGTCATGTCCAAGAAGATCGTACGGGTTCTGTTGTCATTCAGCATCACAGCTGGAGTCACCCAGGCCTGCGGTTCCATTTAAAAATATCCTGGTAGTTTGAAAGAAAAATCTAGTAAATCAAGCTAATTAATTCGAACCAAATGTGACATTTAAATGTGAAATTCCAGGGCTGAGCATTAATGGATTACGAGAGACTTGCCCAATTGTTGCAATAAAAGCTGAGACAAATGCAGAGAAAAAGGAATTAAAAGAGAGCATTACAATTTAAAAAAAAAACCCAAAAAAAACCAGCGATGTTAATTATCGGTCTCTTCAGGCTCACTTGTTGCAAGAAGACAAGGAGATGGAAGGGGCGAGATGAGGGACCAAGATGCATCACCGGCTTAGAAGCAACAGAGAAAAGAGCGTAGGCTGCTATAAGAGGATTCCTCCTTGTCAGATCTCTGTATCTGTCTCCCTCAGCTCCGAAAACCACACACTGTGTTGTCATGTCTGCTTAGCTATTTCGCCTATTCTAAATGTGTGTGTGTTCAAAAGATGCACCCTCCTCCCTTTGTAAGCTATAAGCAACCTGCTATTGAAGAATACCAGGGGGGGAAGGCAAGGTAGGAGGCGATGATGCAACAGGGTTAACAGCAAGCCAAAATAGTCTAAATAAAATACAGAATATAGCAACTGACAGCATGAAAAATATGTGAAATGAACTGAAGAGATGTCAAAACAAAAAGCTGCCGACACTAAGAGTGGACAAATGGTGTAAAGGGCTCTTAACAAGTCTGAACACGAGTTCAGGTGGAGCTTTGAGCTCTGGGCATGTTGGAGACTCGCCCTTTACGACCGAAGTTATCAAACCATGCCTCCACTTTTTTTTATTTGGACACCACACAACTCCTCAGAAAAGTTCACTTCCAGCTTTTGCTTCCATTTAAGTTAAAGGAAGCTTGGAGTTACTGGTCCAGCTTGTTGTTGACAGTTGACCTAGTTTGTAGATTTTGGGTGGAGTCATGTTGCTTTAGTTCTTGGTTCTGAGGTTGGTTACTGCAGTTAAACAGATTATTGGTGGATTTGGTGTCTCTTAAAAATAGTTGTGTCAGCTGACGATACATTAGCTAGTTTAGGTTCATTTTATCTTATCTGATCTATTTAACCTTTGGTCCCTATGTAGCTTTAATTCGTTGAGGGTAATTTAGGTTCCATTGTCATTATCTGCCTAACCAGTTGTTTCTGTGGCCTGCACCTTGTACCACAGGAAAAAGCAGCTGGGGCAGCTCTGTCACTCTCAAAACCTCCCACTCTGTCTTTCTCTCTACTTCCTTTCTTCCCCCCATTCAAGCCTTCAGTCTCATTGGTCCTCTCTCTTCCTGAAAAAAGAAGTTTCCAAAGCATAGGCCAATGTGTAATAGGAAATGAGGTAATCAGAAGGGAGTGGTGTGTGAGTGTGCCTGTGTGTGTGTGGGTGTCCCCCTTTTTCATTCTCACTTGGACTCGCTTCAGTTCTCCGCCAGCTTTACCAGACAGGTATGTTCTAACTTCACTACTGAGCACCGGAAGACACTGTGTTTTATTAGTGCCCATTGGCTGTCGCATTCGTGTGAATTCACATGAAGTACTGTGTGTGTGTGTGTGTGTGTGTTTTTTTTTGCCTCAGGTGTTTTGTAACTATGTCAGGACATGCAAGCGTACTTACAACAAGGATTAAGAATGTAAACTGAAAGGAGACCTGTTTGTGTTGGAGGAAGTCTTTGGAAGGAGGAGTCAAGAATAAGCTCATTTAGACTGCCAGCCCTGTGTGTGTGAGTGTGTGTGTGTGAGTGTGTGTGTGTGTGTGTGTGTGTGTGTGTGTGTGTGTGTGTTTGTTTGTGTGTCAGAGAATTTATTGCGTGGGTGTAAATTCAGAGGGAACGAGCTGTCAACTTTAACTAGCTCACAGGTTTTTGCCAGACCAGATATTGAGAAAATGCTTTTGCACTCACACGCTTGTGCAATGCATGACACATTATCACTCCTTGGCAAAGAGTTGCCTCCGTCAGAGCTTTGCATTGGTGGAAAAACTCAGTAAGTCACAGCTAGGCCACTAAACACGTGGGTTAGATCCCTTTCTTGAGCCCGTTTAGATCTCAGAGAGGCGTCTTACCGTATCTCATGTGTAGCTCAGAGCCTGTGAGGTTGCCTTGAGCTGCAGCGATTGAAAGCTAATGAACTCTCTTTTATTGATCCTGCTGCCTCACTCCGTTATCAATCCCTTGGGTTCATACATTGCTTTTATCCCACATCCATACATTCATCTCTAACTCTATTAATTTATCCTTTGACCTCTGCTCTATTTATCCACCTGCACATCCTCTTGTCCCTCTCCATCTATTGGTCCGTTACTTCATTGGTTTGGGTTTGTTACTTGTTGTCAAGCCTTCTCAGCCACTTGTCCTTGACACTGGTTTATTCATGCTTGTTTGTGCTGATCAGCGAGTTTGAGCTGCATAGAAGAAGCTCACCTCCTGCTGCATCTTTCTTTGTGTGCTGTCCTTGGCCTATGGATGTGTGACTCTATAATGACTTAGAGATGGCTAACAGCCAGACCAAGACGGAAGACAAACATCGCCGTAATAACATAATTGCGCCCCATCGTGTCATCTCAGGGCAATTACTTTGCTAATTTCCTCCAACTGTTGCTTGCGCCTGTCTGCATTATGTCTATAGACCATAGACATCTTTAAGACACAGCAATTTGTGCTGTTTGTACCGCTGCACATCTTGTGATGTGAATGTTTCAGAATAAATCATCGCTATTTTCATGGGTGTGAAAAACAATGTATGGTGAGCGTGATTGATGGGTGTTATTGTGTGTTTTTGTTATAGTTTCTGCAATGGTGGAAAAATGAGATTAGCTGATTAGTCAATTTATTGTTTAAGTGCAAATTAATCTGCAACAATTTTGATTGTTAATTTCTTAGGTTATTTAAAAAAACATTATCTTATGGATTCAAATTCAACAATTTGATGATGCGATCTTGTTCATATTTAGGAAATTATAATGGGTATTGTTTTACTACTTTGTGACATTAAATTGACCAATTAAAATATTTAGCAGAGTGAAAATGATCGTTGGTTGCTAACTTTGGCTGGCACTAAAAAACATTATCAAAATCAAATCAACATTTCAGACTACACTTTGATTTACAACTACGTCCCTTTACAGTAGTTTGGTACCCGAGTGTCCACCCCTCTGCTGCTGCTTTTGTGTCGCTGCAGAGTCTTCTTAGCTTGCTGCTGAGGTAGGAGGTAAATATATCACATAGGTAGGCGGCATGGCAGATGGCCTCAGCTATATTTTTTCTGGATACAGATGATGCAGATGAAATAGCCCAGATGCCAGCGTGGACAGAGTTGACTGGTTAAAAGGGACTCTGTAGGAGGAACACTTCCACTTACAAGACTGACTCATACACACTCTAATCACATCCTTTATTTTGTTATTCAGTGAGCCTGCCATTAAAAACGCACATGCTTGCTTTAGATATCACTTCCGTCCTTGTGCACTTCAGCATGAAGTAACGGAACAACGACTAATTTCTCTAAATGGAGGCCATTCTGCTTTATAATCCTTCCCCATTCCATGAGTCACTGGCCCCCCTCCCCCCTGTCATTTCTGTCATTGGTACAGTCCATAAATAGACACATGGCTGCCATGGAGGGACCGGGGACCAGAATAATACGAAATAAAGCACTTGGATGTGTGAAAGACGGATTGAAGAGGATGCTGGAGGATGAGTGGAGGGGAGAGATGGAGAAAAGCTGGGACGGAGAAGGAAAGAGATGAAAATCAATCATTTTTCTCTATTTTTTAATTACTCACACAACATGCCTCATGCATGCATGTTAGAGGGTATTTTTATAATCATGGTGATTGAAAATCAGGCCAATAATCTTTTGAATCATTTCTCTGGTTTGAAATCACCTCCAGAATATGTTTGATATGTTTTCTTTCATAAACAGAACGTTTTCTTAAGGAGAGGATATTGTGCGTGTGCGTGTGCGTGCGTGCGTGTGCGTGTGCGTGTGTGTGTGTGTGTGTGTGTGTGTGTAACATCACTAAGTGAAGTGTTAGAAATGGAAGAGTTTTAAAAGGTTCAATTATGCCGCTTTCAGCTCAAATCTGAGCATGTCTCTGCATGACAAGTGTGCACATAGAAGGACTCTTTCCTCCCTCTTTCTTTTTCTCAGACTCTGTTAGCAGACATACCAAACATGGACCTTGTTTCTGCATTCAACAGCCAATGCAGCCTTGTGCTTCCAGAGCGCAGACACGACGTAACCCGCAGTGAAAACAGACTGCTAGTGAAAACCAGATGATCCATCAGAGATGCTAAGATGCTGAGGAGGATGCAGTAGGATGCAATAGGATGCCTCATCCTCCGCAGGTAGCATGTGTCTTATAGTGACAGTCACAGTTTAGAGTTGGTTAAGGACGTGGAAAAAAAACAGGACCTCAACTAGTGATTTACTTTGATTATCAACCAGTCTCTCTCTTTCTCTTTTTTTTTTCTTTCTCTTCTTTTGAAATGTCATAGTGAATAATGGACAAACCAAATTCCCCAGAACCAACAGTATTCAGTTAACAATGACATGAAACAAGAGGGAAAGCTTGAACCAGTTAATATTTGGCTTTTTTGTTTTTAAACACAAGCAGCTCTAGAGATGGAAAAATTGGTCAGTCCACCACTTTGATCTACATTGACGAGTCATTTAAACTATATTGCTCTTTGTCATTATCATCCCCACTTCAATATTTAGATGTCTACCTTCTTTTTACTCTTTCCGTCTCTTTCATCTGCTATCTCCCTCCTTCTGATGTGTCTGCAGCACAGCAGAAACCAGCAGATGCTTTATTAAAACCCACAGATGGAGAGTTAAATTGACAAATTGAGTGCAAATGAAACTGTGTACACATAATATGCGAGAGAAGATAAGGTAAAATTGGAGGTTTGATAGAAAATTAGCTACATGCATACAAGTTGAGCACTTTAAAGAGGAAGGAGAGAAGTTAAGATGCAGCCAGTGTAACTTTAATGGATAGCAATAAGGATCCATTCATTTAGTAACATTAGCTAAAGCTTTTCCTGTCTGTCTCTGAACTATGAACAGCCTTTTCAACAATCATCTAAATTCTGCTGTGCTGCGTTTTTTTCCTCATCAGTGCTTCCACAATGATGCCAGCCGGCTTGTCTGTGTGGGTGATTTTTCTATTCGAGAGCATGAGTTGAGAATAGGTTATGTACTTGCTACGGAGGTGTGTGTCTGGAGAGGAATGAGAGAGAAGCAGAAGAGCTTGAGGGGAGGAGAGACGTATGCTTCTTTGGAGTATTGAATTGATGCCTGCTGCATGTATAGTCACTATACACCACTGCCATGGCACTGTTTGCTGTTTGTAACCGAATATTTTTTATCAGGGTCCCAAATGATGGAAAGCTGGCAAACATGGAATAAGCCTTGTGCAAGCTGTGACTGAGTGTGTGTGCATGCAAACATGGTAGCAAAAGCTCTATAATCATGTGTCAATAACAATGCAGAGTGTGTGTTTACATGTTTTTTCTTTTCTTTTGCAGGTAGAGGTGACTCCACTGCAGATGAGGGAACATGTTGGCTATGGACCAAGGAGTGGTGGAGGAATGGCTGTCAGAATATAAGGTACGGCTTTACCGGGTGTGTGTATTTGTGCAAAAGCAACAGCAAGTCACATAACGCTGATCAGTGTGCAGCTCGTTCTCTGCTGCTGCTGCTGCTTTATTATTGGCAACGGGTTTTTTTCCACGTACATAAACAAATGCACTCTGAAGTACTTCGTTCTCAGAAAAAAATTGAATGCTCCTACTCAAACATGAGCGCTCACCAATACATGACTGCTACCAAAGCCACGACTCAGTGGGCTGTGATGATAAAGGAGCATAAGGGGACTTCCTGTGTGAATGCATGATGACCTACCTGTCATCCTCTCTCAGTAAAATGTACCTCTAAATGTAACCAGATTGATGTGACTGATAGCTGCTATGGATAGTATCACTGTCTGTCTCTGCAGGCTTTAGACGCTGTCCAAATATTGTTCAAATATCAAATATAATGTATTGCAATGTTGCTTATAATTCACTCCTATTGACATCAACTCTGTCTCCTTCACCTGTAACCATGATATTGGGCAGATGTTTTTCTTTCAATTTATTTTTAGAATATGGGCAAGTCAGTTAGTGTATTAAACCTCAGCTGTGTGTGTGTGTGTGTGTGTGTGTGTGTGTGTGTGTGTGTGTGTGTGTGTGTGTGCGTGTATGTGTGTGTTTCAGACCCTCCCTGACAGTGCTGTGTCCATCTATGCTGCCTCACTAAAAGACAAAGGTGCCCTGGTCCCTGCGCTCTACAAGGTCATCCGAGAGAACTACAGCGATGTATGGACACACGCTTTAATATTTATATTATCTATTGTAAAAACCTGACTACCATTAACCTGTAATTATTAGATTTTTACACCCCCTTGACTATCTTATGTTCTAACATCCTATGGGCTTTCTGTTCCAACACACTTTATTTCCCAAGTGCTGCTTTATCCTGACATTACTGTTTAACCATAGATGCCAAAGGCCCAATGTATTATAGTTAACAGCGCCAGTTGCTCTGTGATGAAACCATGTGCCCATGTTTTTGGCTTTTTTGTCCTCCCCAGTTGCTGGAGCCAGTGTGTCACCAGCTGTTTGAGTTTTACCGAAGTGGTGAGCCGCAGCTGCAGCGTTTCACACTACAGTTCCTGCCAGAGCTCCTGTGGAGCCTCCTGTCCGTCAGCGCAGCCAGAGACCCTCACACATCCGGTTGCATCGAGGCCCTGCTGCTGGGCATTTACAACCTGGTAGGGGAGAGGGTGAAGCTGGTGGTTTTGTGTTTGCGCCTGTTCATTTTCAACGCCACATTCTTATGTCACAGCTGTTTATTTATTACCATGAAAGGAGAAAACAAAGTACAAAGGTTAAGGAAAAACACTGCGGGTCTAAAGGTCCTTCATCCTAATCAAGCATGCAGTTCCAGAACAGGGGACCTAATAACTCAGCATTTTCTTGTGCGATCTGCTATTAGAAATAGAGGAATTGAAACACAGGGACTTTGCAATACACAATATGGAATGGTTGCTCCTTGCAAATGCCCCTTAAGCTTCCCACAGAGATGTCAGCACTAGTAATTATTAAAGTGTGTTGAGTCCTATTTTCATCCATTTTGTCTCTCAGCGTTCTATCCATCAGCTAAGTGCAGTGTCCCCTAACTTCCTCTCTGAATAGAAGAATAGGTCAGCTGTCACTCAACTCACTGTTTGGCTCCTATTAATCTATTTGACATTAACATGCACACAGGGGACTGGGGAAACCCTGGGGTTAGTGTGGGTGTGTGGGTGTGTGGGTGTGGGTGGGTGGGTGTGTGGGTGTGTGTGGGCGTGTGTGTGTGTTCACACGATATACACACAAACTAGCAAACACACAGAAAAACAAGCAGACTTATTTGGGAAACAGAGACCCTGAGGTCGGCACACAAACACCCACATATAATAGATGAGTGTGCTTGAAGAGATAAGCACACACTCTTTTGAGGTTAAGGGCACACACACAAAAAAAACTTGTTTATCTCGCCCACAGAAACATTTTCTCATTGCCTTCCTGTCTTTCTCTTTAACAGGAAATAGTTGATAAAGATGGACAAAGTAAAGTGTTATCTTTTACCGTCCCTTCCCTCTCCAAACCATCAGTGTACCATGAGGTGAGAAACACACACAAATGCACTCCGCTCTTTTAAATTTGCTTTTGCATAAATGTTCAGTTTAAAATCTTCATCTTTGTCTCCCCACCTCCAGCCCTCAGCTATCGGCTCCATTGCCCTTACAGAAGGGGCTCTAGCCAATCACGGGCTGAGCAGGGTGGTGTACAGCGGGCCACACCTCCAGAGAGAGACCTTTACGGCACAGAACAGGTAAGAGGCTCGATTGGCAAACTTGTTTTGGAGTCTACTGGATGAGTGGTGACATGTCAGCAGGGTGGAGGTTGTTTACGTTTTAAAATGGCTTTCTCTGTAGCAAGCTGCCAGTCTGCGTGATCAGAATTGGCAGCAAACGAACAACTCAAAATAGAAACGCAAATGAAGTAGGAGGGACAATCTGAGAGAGAAGCACTGAGGAGTTCAGTGGTCAAATCATGCAAAATCTTGCCAAGAAATGTATTTCTTACATTGTGGCCGTCTGCATTTTATTTACTTTCACATTTCATCAGTTGTCTTAAAAAGTTAAATACACTATCTATATCTTTTATTGTAGTGTAATTTGACTTAAATGTGAATGTTAATAATACATCTGGACTAACAGACATTATCAGAGTCAGCACAGGTATAAATCAGGGAAAATACCTGTGCTGACATGCAAATGTGTTGCATAAACAGGTTAAATACTGTACCTAGCCTTCTACAAATGGAGCTTTTATAAGATCTGAGTTTGCTTTTACCGAATCATACTGGTTTGGGTTGAATGCAGTCTCATTAAATTTGGTAGTTTCAGTGGCTCTTATCCTCAGACTTATGCAGTGACAGCGTTTGGCGTCAGTGAGTGCCCATGGAAGTTGTCTTTGCTTTCTTGCATTCAAAGTTGTTATAGCGCCATTAGGAGCTGGACATCCGAATACTGTGACAGGCTGATTGGATAGATTATTTTAAATAGAGAAGAATTCTTATGTGACAAAACAAGACTGCTTTTTAAGATCAAGCAGAGACCCCTTTATTCTCTTCAAGTAGCAGTAGTTATTGAAGTCGTTAGTGCATGCTGTGTTTTTCACTGACTGATATTTCAAATCAGGGGGGAGACGGAGTCTGTCTACAGGTCTTGGGGAGTATTACTTCAAATGTGGGAAAAAAAGCATTTTGTGAGGCAGCTGTGGAAAATCTGATAAATTGTGACATCAATTGGTGATGTCACTTGATTGAGGTTTGGTGAAGACTGAAGACCAGTCTGGAGTTTGACAATCTGGAGATGTGGACTTAGAAATAAGAGATCTTATCAGACCTGTTGCATAACACACCAAAATCTCCAAACCGTCGGCAGTTGAGTTGCACTGTGGGTAATGTACTGTAGATGCCAGGATTTGACGAGGAATGCATGGAAAAAATGAAAAAAAGTCTCAGAGTGGAGTTCTGCTTTTGTAATCTTTCAATCTCTTCGATTATGGAATGTCTATCTACAGTATAGATGGAAGCATAACTCTGCCTGTGATTTACTGATCTGATCTGTTTTTAAAATGTAGTCACGCCATGTTGCGATGTAGACGTCCTATTCTAAGGGTATGTTTGTGTTAAGATTTGAGGTGCTGACCTTCCTGCTGCTGTGCTACAATGCTGCTCTCAGCTACATGACCTCCACCTCCCTCCAGTCCCTCTGCCAGCTCAGCTCCAGGTAACGAACACACACACTTTGTCATGAGCAACTTGAAGACTCTACAAATACACGCAAACCAGCTTCATACTATACAGTAATGATCATTGCATCATTTCTTGATTGTGTATAATTGTGAGGAGGCTACTTGAATAAGGCTTAACATACATACACACACTATTTTACAAGCACTTGCTTATCTGATCCTCTTATAGACTTTGCCATCGAGAGCCAAGATACCGCTATTCGGCATCGAGCTGCGATGTGTACACACACACGCACACACACGCACACGCACACACACACACACACACATCACAGCTCAGTGATTTTGGTAATCTGTCAACTGTAGCTGAGCATTGCTCTAATAAGCACAGAGCTAAAGAGAAGTCATCAGCTTTGATTTCCTCATGAACGTTTGCTGTGTGTCAGCTGAGCTCACTATATAGCAGCTCCTATAGCTTCAAATGCACAAGTGTTCCCTCCGTTTCAGCTGAATCCTCTTTTTTTGCAACTTCTATGATGACTGATAATGAACTGAAAGTAATCAACTATTATGCTCAGGAAATATTTAGCACTTTAAAATGTTGTGGGTAATGTAGTAAACCATTTCTGAATCATAATGTTGCATGCATGTGTGTGTGTGTGTGTGTGTGTGTGTGTGTTTATATCCAGCAATTATTTACTCAATGTAGAGTTTATCAACACACTACAGGAAGTACGTTTCCTTAATAAAGCTGCAGCCAAGTGGCTCAGTGGAGTGGTTCCCCTAATTTCCCCGGTTTCACTATTACAAGCCCCCCTATTGTGTTTTCATTTGCTGTCCTCCAGGGTGTCTATATGCGGTTACCCACGGCAACAGATACGGCGCTACAAAGGCATTAGCACACGGCTGACAGTCACGTCAGAGTTCCTGGTTCAGCTCATCACAGGGATACACTACGCCTTGTGAGTGTAAACACACGCCTGCACACACTGACCAGCTTTATCTTTTCATGTCTTACACTTTTCAGAGTGTTTCCTTAAAATCTGCTCCATGTGACTTATCTCCGACCATATCTGATTTGTGCCAATAATGTTCAACCGTACCTTTTTATAAAAGAGGTTTGACTGTGACAATCATTGAGCATGATCACTTTACATTTTGTGTATGAACCAGTTTAGACCACTTTGTTGCATTTCTCAAACTACTTGACAGCTTTTACACAATATAACAAGCAGTTAAAATAAAAAAAATATATATTAACTGCTGTCCTCTTCTCATTCGAATATGTACATTATTGTTCTGTTCTGTTCATCGAGCTGTTAAATCTGCCCTGTGGAGATTTTTTGTAAACAAACAAAAGTTATCTTTGCGTACAGCTTTAGTCACCAAAGCACATTGTTTGTAACAACTTCCTTATTCATAAAACATTTGCAATACAGAAAGAGAAGTATTTTAATGCCAGCAGTGTTTACATCCATGTTTACAAGCTTGCATTCTTCTTCTTCTTCCCTGTCTTTGTTGGTGCATTGCTGCAAGTTCCCATTTGTTACCACCACCTGTTGATCAGTGGAATAGCGATACTCAATTTCTATGACTATGTCTCACCTGCAGGCATACATGTGTGTCCTTGTGCACAAGATAAACAAAGCGGTGACCCACTCAGAAAAGCGATCCATAGCGCTACTAGATTTCCATTACTTACCTTAAATCTGCATGTGATGTGTGTATTTTCATTGAATGTCTTTGTGTACAGGTGTAATGGGGAGGTTGAACTGGGATCCAAAGCACTGGATGACGTTCTGTATCGGGCCCAGTTGGAGTTGTTCCCTGAAGCTTTATTGGTGGGTGCAATCATGTTTTATTTTTACTGCTACAAGCACATCTCCCTTTTAGGACCGGGTGTGTGTGTGTGCTTGAGAGGGAGAGGAGAGAGAGAGAGAGGGAGAGAGAGAGAGAGAGAGAGAGAGGGAGAGAGAGAGAGAGAGAGCATGTGATTTAGATGCACATGTGGTTTGATTCACGCACAGCACACTATGCTGCATTGTGTTGGTCTCTCTCTCTCTCTCTCTCTCTCTCTCTCTGTGTGTCAGAGACTGCAAGCAGAATGTAATCCCACTAGATTATTTACATGCTTTCGACTCTGCTCAGTTAAGCCATAATCCTTGAGGCCCAGGGAGTAGAGGATTGAACCTAAGCCCACAGTATTACTACACAAGTTAAGGTGTGCTTCTCAACAACAATCAAAAAACACGACCTTTGAATTCACATTGATAAGAAAGCTGTTGGGGTTTGAAAATATGTTTTTAAATAAAAACAAAAGCTTTTTGAACACACACATCCTAGTGTACACATGTTAAAATATCTGCGCGTCCACTGTGTTTACGGGACTGCTTACTTATTGCAGTGGAACACACCTGCTGTATTAGCATAACTCGTTGACGTTGCCTCATGAGACCAACGGGTTGCAGCCTCACAGACAAAAGACATGTTGTATTGTGATTATGACGCCCTCTACCTCATGTTGCGTACTCAACTGTTACATGATCATTAGTGCCTCTTGAGAATATCCAGCAACAGTAGAGGTAATTACAGAAAGACTTGTCAAATAGTGTAATACAGAGCAAAATACAAAGCCTTTCTGTTTGTCTTATGTCACTAGTCCATGTAACTCAGTCAGTTTGTACTAAGCTTTCAGGTTCATGCATAAATCTGGTACAATTTGGATTATTGATTTTAAGAGCAAAACATGTCTTGGTGATATAAGAAATGCTGCTCTTACTGTTACAGTGTTTTGGGCCAGTGCCTTTACACTTGGATCTTTTTCTGTAGTTGTACTTTCATTTACAGTACTTTGTTTTCACTGTGCCTTATTAGTTTTTCCTACAAACCCTTAATATTTCCAGTTGCACTTCTGTAAATAGATAGAATTGAATATAAACAGTTTTGTTGCAGTAATTCATGCATCGTGTTTAAAATCTAACCAATAAGAGCTTTGAAAAAATGTTATCGGTTATTACAGAAAAAATATTTTAAAAAACAAGATAAATCTCTTTTCACATGTTTTACATTTAAATAAGAGGAACTTGCAACTTGATCTTAGTATGGACATAATGAGAAGTGTTCATTTAGTGTGGTTATATTGCATTCAGATACAATCTGGCCTTGAGACACATTATTGCCAGTAACAAAGGGGAATCTAAGGATGTGAATTGAGTTTGTTTGCAGTGATTTTCAGTGTTTTTAGAAACCATAAAACACACCAAAACTTTACAACATCAGTTAATTGTTTTCTCTACTTCAGGAAACGTTTACCTCTACACTTAAACAAGACATGTTTTGATTTTTGCTTTTGAATTTGAAAATACCAGCTATCATAGAAACACAACTCTGTCAGCAGTAACTGGATACAAATTCAGAGGTTTACCACCTGGTAACATTAAATAAAACACGTTTATAACCTCTCAGTGAGTCAGTCCAGTTCCTCACTGGCGTGTGCCAGTGGGCAATCCTTCTGGGAAACTCTGGCAACGTCTGAAGGAGTAATATTTGTGTGTGTGTGTGTGCTTCTCCTCGTCCTCAGGTTGGTAATGCCATCAAGTCGTCAATGCACGGCGCTGCACTGAAGAGCAACAACAAGGAGGGTGCACGGAGCATCCAGGTGGAGATCACACCCACCTCCTCCAGGATCTCCCGAAATGCAGTCACCTCCCTCTCTATCAGGGGACATCGCTGGAAGAGACACGGTGAGACAAAAATACTAATTGAGTTGCAGGAAGAGAGCTGAGAGAGAAGAGCTTTCACATGCACTTTTCACGTTTTGTATTCACATTTTTTATGGCGGTAATAAAAATAGAATTGTTTGACTGGAGAACAAATCCACACCAAAGGAGAGAGCAAGATGTAAAGATCTCTGCATTATTCACTCACCCTACCATTTCATCACCTTCAGTCACTGTGTACATTAGTATTGTTGTCATCATCAGACCCTTCCTCAGCTTGATAACGTAGCTAGTGGTGCCTACCTCTTTTTAAGTATCTCCTCATTTAGAACCATGACTTTCTGTCTAATTTGAAGGAGAAAATAGCAAAAAATAGCAAACCAGAGAGCAAAAAGTGTATTTATAGTACTATGCAGATCAGCTGCAGCGTGGACACTGTTCTATTGAATATGTTGTGTTTAGTGCAGTTTCGGCTCTGTTGCAAAGATAATTAATAGTATTTAGAAGGCTGGAGAATAAATGACACATTAGCAGCTCTCTCTTATTCTAAACCGCAGAGTAGTAGAGATAAGGCAGGTAAATTACAGCCCTCAGCTAGTTTAACGAGCAGGTTTCATCTGGAGGCCAACATCCCTTGTTCATGTTATAAATCCTGCTCAGTGGTGCCCTTATCCGGGCTGCTAGTTATGAGCAGATGATGGAGGAAAATACGATTAAATATTAATGAATGTGTAGAGGGGGGAGTGAGACTGTGTATGAAATTAGATTCCATTTAATTACAGTGTTCATATTCATCTCCATATTGCATGTACTTTTACCATGTGTTATGTTCTGATCACTATGATTTTTGTCTTTTTGTTTTTTTTCTGTGATTACATTGATTACCTCTGTTTGTCTTGTGTTACTGTGGTCGTGTGTGCCTGTGCACATGGCCGGCTTTTTGTGTTTCATGTATGTGTGCATGGTTCGTGTCTATCTGTCCATCTGTTTGTGTTGAATTGTTATGTATCGTCCTGCTACCCCCCTCCCTCCCCATGCTCCCCCCCCACCAGAGTCCCAGGAGGTGAGTGTAGACAGTGATGCTGCTGTGGGGGCGTGGCCATCCCCGAGATCAGTGTGACAGGTGTGGGCGGCGAGCGAATGCCCAACGGAGACTCCCTGCGGCCGCGCCCTGACGGCCGCGCCCTGCCCGACGGCGACCCTCTGGGCGCCTCCTCCGAGGTCAGCCTGGATCTCCGTGGTCATGACTCCGGCACGCGGGGTCAGGAGGTCAGGAGGCAGAAGTCTGTGAGGCGAATGGTGGAGAATGAGGGTTCTGGGTCGGCCTCCACAGGGAGGAGCCAGTACTAAGGTCCAGCCCCTCCTTCCCACTGCCCCACTCCTGGGGTAACCTAGGTAACCGTGTGTGGGGGCGTGGTCTGAAAAGTTGCATGGTGACTTCCCTTTTTACCTTTTGCGCTGGGCTCCACCATCTTGTCTTTGCCTAATTGCACTATTCCTCTCATCTGTCAATCCAACGTCACTCATTCATTTACTCTCTCCTTTGTGGCTAAAGCTTCCTCACGAAGATCTCCTGCTGAGATTCCTTAAATCTAATTATTATAATTTATCTAACTGAATAACAGATCAATAACTCAATCAATAAAATGCATAATAATGAAATGTGCTTGGCTGAATGGCAAAAAATAAATTGACGTTTTTATGTTGAGCGAAATGAAGTGGATCCTATTAAAAGCAGTTAAACATGATTTTAAAGGAGCAGTGTGTAACATTTAGGAGGATCTATTGGTTGAAATGGAATATATTATTAATAAGTATGTTTTCATTACTGTATAACCTCCTAAAATTAAGAACCGGGATTTTGTTTCCTTAGTATGAGCTGTTCATATCTACGTAGTTCTCCTACATCTTTGGCACTCGGGGAAAGTTTCAGTTGGTTGCAATTGCTACCTCACCACTAGATGCAACAAAATCCTTCACACTGCACCTTTTTTAAGTAGTTTTATGAACATTTGTCAATAGATATGACACACATAATGTAGATGTAAAACGGTAAACTCTTTTGCTTGCTGTATCTCTTCGTCTTAGTCAATGTCACTCTGAAGCTTGATCAGGTGACTGATAACAATAAAAGCCGGATGACCTTGAACCATATAGCCCAGATGTTATCTCTGTTAGCCGTGCCAGTATCAGGAGATTGTATGCTTATAACTGCTGGGTTTTAACTTGACAGATCAGTAAGCGTGTGTGTCTCTTATAGCACGCCGTGGTACGCCTCAACACATTACTCCTGGGTTGCACCTGGACACAGATGACTTCCTTCTGACTGGTAGCTAGGAGCTGAGGAAAGATATGCAGGTCTTGAGTTATTTTGAAGAGAAAGCTGCTCAAAACGTTAAATCTTGACTTAAATCTGACTCCTGACCAGTTTATAACAGGCTAAGTCTGACCATGGAAGACTTTTAACGTGACCTGCCTATCAGTCTGATACCAGCTGTTCACAGGTGTTCTGTTACAGTGATAGCATCAGATCAAATGTGTGTATTTGTGCATACGTGGTTGGCCAATCACACAGGTCCGCCTTAAAGAAAGCAGGACAGATGTTTATTTTAGTGTGTGTGTCTTTAGAGTTAGTGATAACGCATGCATTCAGGGTTTTTGTGGCTTTCCGTTTGCCTTCCTCTACACTCCCTGTGTGGACTTTCCCAGGCTTATGCTCTAAAACTCTGTCCTCTCCTCCTGCCTCTGGGACAAAACATGCACTCCTCAATAAACCTCTCGCTGTTGTCTCACAGCGCTGCTGGTTAAACTAACCTGTGTTGTGGGCTGATCTACTCAACCTGCATTGTCTCATGTCAGGTGGCAACATGTCCCTGTTAGCTAAGGTTACAGTGTGAAGGCGCCACCTGCTGGACAGTGAAAGATCTCATCTGTCATGCAGCCCTACATATTTTGACCTACATGCAAAACATTTAATACATTGTATATTGTTTTTAAACCTTGTAAATCCTTATAGTTTGATTGGATCAGATGGGCTGGATGACAGAAGAGGTGGTTATGTTTTCATCTGCCTGCTCCTGGTTTTCATTTCAGTGCTTGTTTTTTCTTCCCCCTCTGGCTGTCCGTCTCACAGACGCAGTGGATCTGGGTTCCCCGGATGAGCTGATGGATATTTCGGAGGTGGATGAAGGGGTGTGGCCGGGCGGGATGGGGACGGACATGACCCCACCCACCATCACAATTAGTAACAGTGTTACCACGTTGAACCTGGGGGCCAAGGCCATGAAGAAGTGTCGGCTCGGCGGGCGCACCAGCAAGGACAAGGAAGCGGGCCCTCTGACAACGGGCCGGGCCGCCAGCGAGAACGCAGAGCTCTCTTTCAAGCGACTGACGCTCACCTCCAGCCAATCAGTGCCCAAGGCGGGAGCCCTCACCAGCCTGACGCGCACCGCCAGCGCCGTCTTCTCGCGTTCCTTCGAGCAGGTGGCCAGCAACAACGCCCCTCCATCCAGCAACCACACCGTCTCTGAAGTGGGTCGCTACTCATGCAGCTTACAGGAGGACGGGCTGGGGTACTTGAGTCCGGCGCCAAACCACACGCAGCGCTCCCCGAGCATCAGCGTGCACCTTGGCTCTGACCTTTGAACCCTTCTGTGACTCCTGACTACCTGAACCCTCGCCCTATGATCCTGTGACCCTGTACCTGTGACCGGGAACTCCAAGCCATGCCAACTGCAGCGGACCACAAACACTCCTGCTGGTTCTCTCTCCTCGCTCCATTTTAACGTCTGATTCTCTGTGTTGTAAAGCTGCCGTGCTCCTCTCCCTCAGCAGAGTCTCCTCTGGGCCTGATGGAGGCCGGATGTCAGGAATGTCACTTCCAGCTTCACTGACTTTTAGTAGTGCACTGCTGCTGTGACGTCGTGCCAGGAAAAAAAAAAAAGTGCACTCCGTCGCAGAGCAGCCTGTCTGTAAACGGGTGCACTTGAAACTTATTACTAAAAAAACTGTGTGGAAAAGTTTTTGGAAAGTATTTTAATCGGCATTTGTTGCCCTGCATGGCTTTTCCATACATCCATCCTGACCGTGCCCAGGTTTGTCTGAGGGCAGATGTTGAGTGTGTATGTGTGAGCATGCTTGAGTGTGTGGACTGGATGTGTGTATGTACAATTGTTTTTAGAATAAAGGCTGCTGATTGATACAATGAACAAGGTATGATTCTCCAAGTTGAAACAAATGTTTCAACTAGTTTTAGAAGAAATAATTGAACCCTTCCCATAGCAATACAAATCTCTCCTCTTCAGTGTTTTTTCATTCACACCCATTTGTTTGTAAACGGTTACAGTTGTGCTCCTTTTTTTTAAAGAGAATCTGCATTCTTCCTCAACACGTCAGGAAAAAAAGACCACTTAATAATCAACCACTATGTTAAGAGTTCATTATGTTTACAATCACACAGCATTGACATGATGGAGAAGCAATATTTGTGTCCTTCCTTCTTGCTCCTTTAGCACCTTCCAAAATTGCTGTTCGATGGCAAAAAATAAAACTCCAACTTCTCACAAATGACGCAGCTGATTTTGATTCTGGGGACGATGGGTGTGAATGATTTGTTAAGTATTGAATTTGCACTTGATAGAGAAAATAAGTTGTGTTTCAACTTTGGTATTTTCTTACGATGAACAAGAGAGGAATGTCTCTCAACTGTGGTATTTTCCTGTGAGAGAGATGTGGTTTGTTGCTGCCTACGGATTTTAACCACAAAGACATGAAGTCCACCTACTTGTACAGAGGTGAAAGAATCTGATACCCCTGACTAAAGATGTAAAAAAGTCGACCAAAACTGTAACTGAACCTATTCCTGTGTGTTCTGCAGTGGGAAGGTGTGTGTGGGGGCAACAAGGCATCTTCCCTCTTTCCCGATCCGCCCACCACTCCAGCTGTTTGTAGTTCTTTGGTGATGTGTTTCCCGTGTCCCTCCTTGTCGTTCACATCATTATCATCGTGTCACAAGACATGGCGATATTCTCTTGTTCCAAAACAAAAAAGGAATTAAACTCCACCCATATGCTACATTTGGTGTCCTAAATCAAGTTGCCCCACCCTCGAGCATAAGTGTGTTCTGTTGTCAGTGTACTAGAGCTGTCCGGTGTCCATAGCTTGGTGGGACAATAACAATCATCGTGTTTCTGTATGTGGGTTTACAGAATGTGATTGGGTAAGCTCTTGTTGTACATCATACTGTTGTACTTAAGTTGGTTTTTATTGGCCTTTCTTTGTCTGAAGATAACTCACTGCTACAACTTCTCGGAATAAAGTGTTTCTATATTTCACTTGTGTGCTCCGTTATATTTCTAGTATAAACATGAATATGTTTTGAATTCAGAATCCACTTCAAACCATACATTTCCAATACTTAGCCTTTGTTTTTGTATAGACATGAAAGTATATTTATTATTTATGCAACTAGACAGCTGTACGACACTACTGCTTGAGAAAGGTGTTTTTTAATAGTATACTTAAAATAGTGATAGATTTCAAAATCAGGGCTTCATTTTGGGAAAAAGTTATACTTTAATTAAACGTATTGAAAAGGCCCAATCAGTAATTGTTTTGAAGTTTTATGAATTAATTAATTTGCCCACAATTGAGGTCTTTAGATGAATAATAATCCTTAGGTTCTTGATTACATTTGTGCCAATTCAAAATGAAACAATATAAACTGTGTTGTTTGCACTGAGCTATGACTATTTAGTGTCATAGGTTTTATGCACTTACTGCATTCTTGAAATGAAATAACCTTAACTTTAAACCACAGTCTAACATTTATAACGTCATTTTAAAAAATGGGCCAATATAATAATTTATTTCATCTTTCTCATACAGGTGAATATGTTACATGTATGAGAAATAAATAAATAATGAGATATGAGATATAATGAGAAAATAAATAATAAATAAATATTAATAAATAAATATAATATATAATATAAAATAAATATATATATATTTATAATATAAATAAATAATAAATGTTTGAACAAACAACATTTATTAAACCAAATGGCAGTTCCGTGTCTGTCCACTAGATGGCGGCCTGCGTCAAACGGACGATGTCGGTTAACAGCCAGATCCGCTACGTCACTTCCTCTTCCGTGTCCTTGGTGGCCGCAGCATCGTCGCCGTCCAGGATAAACACATGGCTAAACTGAGCAAAGAAACCAAACAGCGGCTGCAGCAGCTGTTCCAATGCGGCCAGTTTGTCATCAGATGGGGTTTCATACCCACCGTGTTGTACCTCGGTCAGTATCCGAACAGGAGCAGCTTGAATACGGCGGGCTGAGGAGGCGTGCCTCTCTCACGTTAGCAAGTTAGCTTAGCGTTAGCATAGCGTTAGCATACTAGCCTTCAGCTGGTAGTTAGCTTCTTTTTTTTTTTTGGCAGCCTGGTTGGTTTATATCGGTACTTTTTATAGAAACAACGTAAGAGAAAAAGGTTTCCAGTCCATTTAGTTTTTATTTAAAGCCTATTCATGTATAACAGAAGTATTTAGGACTGCCATGTTAGCATACTTTAAATGGTAATAAAATAATGCATGATGATGTAATGTGTGTAAAAGTGAAAGTCGTGACTGTGAGTGGGAATCCACACGGATATGATGAAACTGGCCATGATCTCCTCATAAATCAAGCTGTAGCACCTTCACCTGTGATCTTAAAGATAAAACACTAAGAAAGAATCCTATTATGTGAGACAGATGTTGAGTGGTCTTCTCTGTGACAGATGAGGACTGTGCATGTCTTCATTTAGTGTGGATCAAGTCCTTGGACTTTCAAGAAACTGTTTCAAAAACGAGACATGTAAATTGGTTTTTATTTTAGAGTAGACAGGGAAGTTCAGACATTTGCATGTGTGACCTCACAGCCAGTGGGTTCCCTTTGTGAGGGATCTTCTCTCACTTTAGTTTATTGGAAATACCAGTTCTGGTGTCACACTTTTCCCCCTCTTGTTTTCCTCCCTTTCTTAAATTTTTGCATTATTTTTACATGCATTTCTCTCATGCAACTAGTTTACTTCTTACGGGCAGAATTTCCTTCAGTTGAACGTGTCATTTCTTGCCCTAGTGTTACCACCATCTGAGTAACGCTGCATATTTCCAGGCAATCGTGATCCCATAGTGTTGAAACGGTTAATTCGATAATTACTTATCCAAGTTTAAAGTCTGTTTGTGTGTAAAATAAAAAAAATGGCTAACTTTTGTGGTTTCAGCTTTTCTGATATGAGGATTTGAAGGTTTAAATGAACCTCCTTGATTTGGTCAGACATGTCAGCCTCTCCTCTGGGCACAGAGAAACTCCTTTTCTGTTCTGACTTCTCACGGACTGAATAAGTAGTTGGCAAATCTCTCGTGATTTTCTTAGGAATCAGTTGCATAATAGTTGACTCCATGACCTATGAATGAAACTAGATCTTCTTTTTTTTTAGGGAAATGCTTATGTTTTCCTTTCTCTGTGTGTGGGAGTCTGTAAGTGTGTGAGAAGATGTGCTGCTTACCACGTTACAGAATTGTAATCACAAGGGCCCTTCCCCCTATTCCACAGTATTGAGACGTTCAAGACCTCTCGGTTGTCAGAGCTCCCTGACGCATTATGCTGTCAATCTAACTGGGCTGTCTTGTAAAACATGAATTGTAATCTGCTCACAAACTTGCGGTTCCCAGTACAAAGCTGACAACCATGGGAGAACGTGCCCTCTCCTCGCTGGGGCCACGCCTTTGGAATAAGCTCCCGGAGAAGATTAGGGCCTTAGACTCCCTCGCTGCTCTTAAATCAAATCTTAACTCACCTGTTCCTCTCTGCATTCCCCTAAGGTCTTGTTTTTTCTGTTATTTAGATTACTTTTCTTGGGTAATTGTTCAGTTTTAATATATATATTCTTCGATTTCATTATGATGATATGAATTATTATTTTTATTCTATTTTATTTCAGATTTTAGCATTTTATTATTATATTTGATTATTGTGATTGTTTTACCCTGTAATGCACCTTGAGATTTCATTGTATTTTAAAGTGTGCTATATAAATAAAATCCATTATTATTATTATTAAACTGTAATGACTTGGTGAAACACTGTATCATCCAATGGTGAACGGATACACCTAACTGTTTGTTGTAGCACTTTTGAATGCGTTGGTGCAAATGTATTTTATTTCACGCTGTGGGCCAAACTTTAT
Source organism: Anoplopoma fimbria (assembly GCF_027596085.1). Classification (NCBI taxonomy): domain Eukaryota; kingdom Metazoa; phylum Chordata; class Actinopteri; order Perciformes; family Anoplopomatidae; genus Anoplopoma; species Anoplopoma fimbria. Next base: position 3,243,652 of record NC_072458.1, on the reverse strand, counting down.
ATATTATATGCCAGTTACAATACTATAGTAGATGATTGCAGCTAGTTGTAATAAGTTATTTTGTAGGAACTAGATTCTGTTTTTGCGGTGTCACACATTTCAGGCCACTTTTCCGAAATGTAAACCAGTTTGCCTCAATTCTTCTTTATGGTTTTCATTTAAAGGTTTCAAACGGGGAGCAGATCCAGGAATGCCTGAGCCAAATGTCTTGAGGTAAGTACAGTTTTTTGTGAAATGTATGAATGATGCTAAAGGGAGTTTTCACAGCTTTGTATCAGAGGGATATATTCCCTTTAGTGGTGGAATAGTAGGGCTTACTGTCAGCTAGATGTACACGTTTTAACAATTGGAGGCAAAGTGAAACCTGTAGTTCTGTGTTTTGTCGTTTATGTATTAAGATTGTGGAGACTCACAACAATTAATAACCTAATTATTTAATTTGACATTGTTATGATTTCGGAAGGGAAATTACGCTGCAGCACATTTAAGATCTGTCAAGATTCTTGCTGTTTTATGTCCGTTATTCACTCCACACAAATATTTATTCAGTCACAAAGTGCGTCATAAGATATGAAAAATGAGCCTGTATCTTAAAAGTTTCTCGTCCTGCTATGTACGGCAGGTTTTGCAGCGCATCTCTTCAATTTATTGAGGCTTATATCTTTGAAAATATCTCCATATTGAAAGAATTGCACAGTTAGCTTGTAATAATCAAAGATCTGCTACTTTCCTTCTTTTTACTGGAAAACCTTCTTGATTATTTGGGCTGTTACGGTTTGAGTATTGGTACCGTGGAGGTCCGATGCACACAGCTCCCAGTCATATACAACAACAACAACAACGTAGAATGAAGTGTGTGTATAAGTCAAAGACAGTGTGTTGGCATTGCTCCACCGTTGTCGTGGATATGAATTGTAACACACACACACACACACAAATGTTCCTTATTTTTACAAAGTTGGCAAATGTTACCTCAGACCACTGCAAGAGAATGTCTTTTCAACAATAAACAAATAAAAATGATTTTCTTCCCGCTCTACTCAACTAGGAACCAAACCATGACTTTTACGTACCTTTACAGCCCTACTGTTAATAATGGAAATGAGTTTAATTCCTCTCCTAAACTGCTCTGACACCTGTAAATCCTGTGCATTCATTTATTTTGGAGTTATCTGTTTTGTAGCTGTACAAAGTGTGTTAAATAAGGTGAATGTAATCCGTTTTACTATCAGTAACTGGAATTAAATTCCTGATGATAAACTGTGGAATTTCGTGAGTCTAGTTGAACCTCTATTTTTCTTTTCTGTAGTTTGCTGTGGGGCTAAAGATCGTCTCCACACAGCCGGACACCTCCCGTCATCGAGACCATGTGACCCACCTGTCATTGGAAATCAAGGACATTATTTTTTCACATCTCTCTGCATAAATCATCCTGTCCAATATCAAAGAAGTAATGACTAAATGTTACGTGACCATACTGTTTATGGCCACATATGCAGGTGTAGGGATGTATTTGTACTGTCGGCTTCATGGACAGAACATATTTGGATCAACAACCTGGAACCAAGCTTTCATTCTTGAAAATATGTGCTATTGACTGGATTATCTGTTGGTGTTTTGTCGGGAATGTGTGACAGGGATGTTTGGATATACCATTCATTCTTTTTTTTCCACTTTTTATTTGTAATTTAAGATTTCTGAGAATAAATCCACAAAGAAATGTAACTCTTGTCTTTATTAAGAGGATTCATGTTACATAACCTTAAAACAACCAAAACGTTGTCTAGATTGTGTAAATTGGTTGAAAAAAAATGTTTAGTCATGTAGAAAAAACCCAGAATATGATTGATTGTTGTTTGTCTAATCGAAATAATAACTTCGATCACTGCAGATTAGAAGTTTTGGTTTCAGCAGTTTTTACAGTTACAGCATATTTTCCATCCTCCTACATGAGGCAACAGATCAAATGTATAATGGTTTGTTGGGAAAAAAAAAATCCAAGTGTTGCAACCCTGCAATGACGTGTGTGAAGTGTTATAATGAAGAAACGTGTGTCTCAATAGATATTTTTTTTATTTCTGCAGGAGTACAGCATTTTCCTTTCACTTATTGGTCATGTGTGTACAAAACAGCTCATCACACTGTAATTAATTCAACAGCAAATTCAGTTAACAATGTAGATAAATAATTAATTAACAGCTAGGTATAAAAATTATTGTTGCTATAATTATTGCTTCTCAAAAATGTTCTTATAAAAAGTAATGCAGTCCTAACAACGCTGCTCAAGTAATATCTTTGCAATCAAGGAATTAATCAACACCAAAATAAAATCATAATCAAGTGCAAATTGCATTTTTAGTGCAAGAACCCAACCATCATGGATTTTCCTGTGGTTTATAAATAACACTTTTCACCAAGTATAAATAGGTTAAATAAGTTGCGCAATAGCGGGCAGTTCAAGCCCAGAGGCCTTTGAGATTTTACACACATCATAGATTGACATTAAACGTACAGTTAGTGCACTGTCATCACCCCCCCCCCCCTCCAAAACAAAAAAAACACCTCAGTGTGAGAACAGCAGCAGTGTCGACACCACCCGGTTTCCATGAGGTAGTCCTTCATATCTGATTATTTATGACCTCATCTTTAAACGTTACGTCATAGAGACTGATAGGTGTCAAAACCCTGTTGGCCATACTTCCCCTTGTTTTCTCCTTTTTGGTAATTGCTCTTTTGCTATCGATGAGGAAGTGGTGGAGCTGGCGCAGGATGCTGTGTGCAGTCATCTTCCGTTGGAAAGCGTCGGGGCTGTCGAGGTCCCTCAGCAGCTGAGCCTCCTGGCTGCTGCTCAGTGCTGTGACCTGTTCAGGGTTCCTCATCTGTGGAGCAGACGTGACAGTTGGATCACATGAACAAGCAGTGTTTTGTCATGATGATATACCGAGGTTGTCATCCAATTCATTACGAGGTAATTAACATCAAGACCTGATCAAAACTGTAAATGGACTTTTACACAAACAGAATTAAAAGCAGAACAAATACATGGTTTAATAAATGAACCAGTGGTGGAATGTAACTTAGTTCATTTACTCAATTACTGAGCTTAAGTTTTAGGGTAATTTACTTTAGTATTTTTTTGTGTTATTTTGTGTTATTACCACTAAACTACATTTATTTGCCAGCTATAGTAACTTAGAAGATTGAAAACACAACTTTTGAGTTATACAATACAAAGCAATGTACTACCAAAGAGTACATAAAGTAGGGCAAATATGCTGTAGCTCCACCATGGCCTGCTACAACAATGAAACACAACTCACACATTGATAATCCAAAAATGTATCACTGACAGGAGGCATTCTACTTAATAATGAGTACTTCTTGCTAATATAATTTTATTTGAGTGAAATAACTTTTACTTAAAATGGAGTGTTGCTACTGTTACTTGAGCTGACAAGGATCTAAAGGATTCTTCCATCACTAGTTGTCACAAAGATGAGCACGAGCCACCACGGTAACAGAAAGACGGGTATGCATCTCAGACCCACCTTGTCTTTGCTCATGTTGATCAGGAGGCCGCTGTTGTATTTGACCACCGAGCAGATCAAGCTGCCGGGGTACTCCTTCTCCACATGCTTGAGAAGAGCTGTGTAAATAAGCAGGCCTTGGGCCAATCTGTGGAGACAAGCCTCCTGGAGAGAGAGAGGGGAAAACGACAGTTAGTGCTCAACTCAACCCCATCACAGCTTCTTTTATCAGTGTAAGAGAAGGACTAGAGGGAAGATACACACTACCTTGCTGAAGTTGGAGTGAGGGCAGCCTACTGGAAGTGAGGAGACTTTGTAGTTCTCCAGAAAATGATATTTCAACACATTATGGAATTCATCCTCAAACTGATGGAGGAGGGGTGATAAAGAAATAAATGCTGGAGGTCAGGAGTGCAGTTTACTTTACAGGTGCTCAGAAATTGAGAAAACACTCTTAACTTTGACTCAGTACAACTTGAAAAATAACACAGTTCAGTGAGTTATCCTGGAGGATAAACCCTCTTACCTCCTTCTTGTGGCGTCTGGTTGCGTCGAGGACCGAGAGCCACACCGGCGAGGCGCTCAGCAGGTCGGAGGGCCACACCTCCTCCTCACCTGAGGGCTCACCTGCCGGGGTGTCGGTGGGCACGTCTTCAACTGGAGCTCCGGAAGCGTGCAGCAGCAGCAGCATCACTGCCAGCATCACTGCGGAGAGCAGACCTGTGCGGAGAGAAGAGCAAGAGTGTGAATGAATGAATGAAAAGAGGAAGAGACGCAGGAAACGTGCGCAATCACATCACTGCCATCGCTTACTGGGTGGAGAGGGCATGTCGAGGGAGGCACTGGAGGCACTGGAGGCACTGGAGGCACTGGTTTGAGTTTCCACTGGTGATGCTGAAGGCCAGAAGAGCTTGATTTGTCTTTGCCATGAGCTGTCATTTTATATTCTTCAGACTGGAGGGATTTCCCAATATCTCCCCTGCAACAGGCACGAAATCCATGGTTTGAGTCAAACATCCGGTCCGGAATCCGTCAGTGGTTGATGGGGATTTGCTATAGATGGTGAATGTTTGATTGAAGGATACACTGCTCCAGGTATTCATTATGATATTATTTCAATAACTGGAATAATAATAAAACACGTTTCAAACACACACACACACACACACACACATATAGTCGAAATAATTCTGAGGGAAAAATCCAATGATATTTTCAGCCAAATAATTTGAAAGGGGGAAATCCACGTAAACTATATTTGCATAGCAGGATAGATGAAATAAATATAGTAACTGGAAGTTAAATTTTCGGTGTTTTTTCTTTTTTTCAATCGCAGACTGAGGGATATTTGACCTTCTTCCCCAAAAACAGCAACACTAATTTAAGATGTTCTTCTTGTTGGATGACCTGAATTGATAAATATCTGCCAAACCGTGCCATCCAATAGTTACTATTATGATTCTGGTAATGTATCTATGGAATATGTACACAATTATATATTTATACAAGTTTAATTATTGCACATCTTTCCTCTCATTTTCTTGTTGTTTCTTCACAGTGATGCTCATGTTACTTTTCCAATATTAGTCAAGACTTTCGATTTAACAGTTTGATGAGGTAGTGCTTTAAAAAGACATCCTGATCACACAGCCTGTAAGATGTCATATTGATTTGATAATTATATTACCAGTTTGTAACTTTTTTCTATGTATAAAAGAAAAAGCTGAGAAAACCCCAAATTTACGACAAATTCAAATCTATTTTACTCAAGTTCTTCTAACTTAAAACTTATTATCACACTTACATTATTATTATTATTATTATTATTATTATTATTATTATTATTATTATTATTATTATTATTATTATATCATAATTGTCATTCTAGATTTTGGTGCTTTTTTTCTCAGACAGATCATGACACATCTGTCACAAAGTAAATGTTGGGACACCACAGGACACAGTTCTAAGACCCCTGAAAGCTTCTTCTCATTATCTGTGACATTTATCATAACAGCCAGCCGGCCGTCTTTCTATGATCAAATATTGGATATTCTTAAAAGTTACTGGATGAAATGCCACACCAACACTAATTTGTTAAGTTATCCAATACTTTGATTATGACTAAATACCGGCAAAACTGATGAAATGTCCCCCATCCTCAGACGTACTTAGTATTTAGTGCTTATTAAAAAAATATTGGCTCGGAAAAACACGAAACTAAGATGGCGAACATGGTAAACATATATACTAAACTTGTCATGTTAGCACTTTAGCATGCTGATTTTAGCATTTAGCACTTAGAGCTGCTAATACAAACACACACACACACACACACACACACACACACACACACACACACACACACACACACACACACACACACACACACACACACACACAGTTCATGCCAGGTATTACTTTGAGGTTTGTTGGTTATTACTGTATCATCTTCCATCATGCACTGACTACTTTCCGTGTTTTCTTGACTCCCTACCTCCCTTTTACTGGAATACTCTCCTACTGTGATAATTGACGTAAATCCTCAAATGTTTTTTCATTGCTGTTTTCATTTTCACTATCATTTTCACATATTGTTTTCATGTATAAATGACTCGATTAGGAATATCTCACAATGGTTTGGATTCCTGTACATGTGGATGCATTGTGGATGCCAATTACTCACACATTGTTTTCTTGTAGTCACTTAAAATAGAAGAAAAAGAAAGAAATGAAAGACTTCCTTCCTTTCACTAACCAGCTCCCGTATCTCATTTCCTTTTTTCTGAATTCAAAGAAAAACTTCTTCCACTAACTTGCGTCCATCCAATTCAGCATAAGACATTAATCATTATTGCTTAACTCCACAGGCTCTGTGCAATGCTTTGTGATAAGAATATTTAATTTGTAATAATTCCCCCTGTTACTATTTTGGATACGTAACTTCCCCTCTGTCTATTGAGATTACTCCAACTGGAGAACTCCCAAATTGGATTAAAAAAAGCAGTAACCTGCATGCTTGTTGATGCTGTATCTGCTCTGTGAAGTATGTTGTAAAACCGGGTTTGTGTCCACTTTCGTCAAGGAGTGTTCTGGTACTTTCAGTGGACAGTTTCAGATTTTAAAATAGCTTAGTGGTTGCAATTTCTGAGGTTATCGGGAAGTGCCGATCCTGCCGATCTCCATCCTGTAGAGCTTAAGACACACTTTCAGTTTGCTTTGTGGACATCCAAGATTTTTAATAATAGAGCCATTGCATTTCTGAAACTTTACTGCACTGAGGTGCATTCATGAATTCAATTTATTAGTGATTATTAACCTCAGTTGTTGTTGTTGTTTGGGAAGAAAGTATGGTGAGCTGGAAGCAACAGCATCTTCTCTCATTTCTGATTTTTTGTTTGTGAAATGTATTTATTGTCGATCACAATAGTCCACAGTATGCAAATTCTATCAACCACAGACTAACCTGTCTCTTCTATTTAAAATGAAATGAATACACCCTTAAAATACAACATTTAGTCTTTCCAAAAATGGAATAAACTCTGATTAAGTAACTTTGTACCCAATTGTAAGTTCTCAGGGCATGGCGAAGGGATTTGTCTCAGATATGCTTGTGTGTGTGTGTGTGTGTGTGTGTGTGTGTGTCAAGTTTTCACCGTTCTTCTCTACTTTGTTACTTTGCATTTTAAAAGAGGCTTTACGCTAAGCAGCTTGGAGTTAACGCACATTAGGATTTACTGCATGTTTTTTCTCAAAGAGTGATGCTCTCACAAACCACACAAAGAAATGTGTTCCAAAGTTTCTCCCAAACTGAAAAAGTCTGCTTTTTGAACACGATTCAAGCAAAGAATGGCACACTTATCATGAATTAAAAGCTTGATGTACCTTCAAACACAGCACTACAGAAGATGAGTTTCGAAATTCAGAAAGCAGTCCACTAACCAATCTCAGCTCGTTGTCCAATTAGTAGCTGTCCAGAGCTTTTGAATTAATCACAATCTGTTTATCAGCAAGTGGCATTTCCCAAAATCGTGTAAACTTTAAAAAATGCAGACTTCTGCTGATGAACATTATATGAAATGATCGAAAGCTCCAGAGCACCTTCGAAATGGACCTTGAGGCGAGATTGCTTTGTCAAATACAGCTGTACAATATGACCCAAGGTTGCTGATTGGGGTGTTTATGTGTCATAGACATAGAAATTAAAACATTATGCCCACATATATCCCATATATGTGTGGTTTGTTTTGATATCTTAGCAACTAACACAAAATATTGTCTAAAGATATCTGGTCCTAAATGTCTGTGTTAAAGTATTTCAGTTGAACTATACAATCTAACAAACCACATCTGCATTGTGCTCCAGAGGAACTATCTCAGTGCTATTTAACTCTATAACACACTGCTGTCAGTGCCCTTTTATCAAATCAAGTCACCAGACAGAGACCAGACAGACCTGAAATAGTTAAATCATCTGAAGACTAGTGAACTCTGTAGCAACTACAGTATGACAGACTCAACAGTAAGCAGTGAGAGTGTTATCACAGGATTTGTTGACTCAAATTCCTCTTCTTTCATTTTCTCGTTTCTACGGTAAAAGAAAATTGATCCCAGAGGCCAGTTTGTAATCTTCCAGTCAGGATACTTTTTATTACACCTCTGTAAAAGTCAGCAAGAACTTGGAAGGGCAATTTTTTCCCTTGAGTAATACAGCCTTTTTTTTTTTTAGCTTTTTTTCACCAGAATGGATATGTGTGATGGAAAGGGCAGGTTCTCTGTGACGCTGATTAGGAACCTCAAACTGTTCCCTTACTTCAACTCAGCTCCATTGACGTAGAAAGGGGTGTGTGTTTCCGCTTCCTTTTTTTCTATAGTCAAAGATTAGCTCTGCAAAATTGTTAGTTACCTCCAGATATGAAGTCTCATCGTTTGTAATCCAGCCGATGGCGGTTGGTGAACAGGAGGGGGCTGAACACACAGCCCTGATAGATTTGCCAATCAATGTCATGGGGCAGTTTGTGTTGAATGCTGAGCTGAAATTATAAAAAGCACCCTGATCTGCATCTTCTGTGGATCTGTTGGCTCTAAATGAAAAACTGGTGAGGGTCCAGGCTGGCTGGGAAGTTGTTTTTGATGTGTTGTAGGATCAGTTTCTCAAAGCATTTCATCAGAATAGGGGGTGGGTGTCAAAGGGCAGTAGTCGAGTTAAAACATTAGAACATCAAAACTCATATGTCAATGAACGTCTTTTAACCTTGTTCAGGATTTAGAGAGGATTAATGCTGATTACATCCTTCGAAACATGATTCATTTGAACGAGTCCATCATCATCTGCCCTCTACAGCTTTTGTTTTAGTTCCTCTTATGCTTCTAGTGAATTTCTTATGACTAAGAAAGGGAGGGATCAGTTTGGTTACACTAGACACTTTTAGACTAAACACAGTTTTAACTTTCCAACATGGTTTGTGTGTCTGTGTATATACTGGATATTAAGTAATCACATATCTTCACTTGTGTACTTTATTTGACTGTTTCAGTTATATTAGAGATAATAATACCTTTAGATGTCTATTGCATATATACTCTATATATATATATTTAATATAAAGAAAAGCCATCTTAATTACATCCTGAAACAGGAAAGATCTAAGTCAGATTCTCTTTTTGTTCTTTCATTAGCAATGAAACTCAAATTCAGGGTAATTCTGCTCACTTTTCCTGTTGTGTTTGCTGTTAAATGAATATCGTGTGAAGGTTATTTAACCGGTATCTTCAAGGCAAATGTAACAATGACAGTTTTGTCCTCAATGATTTAATTAGAGGTTAATCTTGCATTAATGCACCAGTGTTTTGCATCCAAATCCAGTTTGGTATCACCGTATCCTGTGTGTGTGCTCTACTATATGCAGTGTCACATATATCTCATGCATTATAGTAGCATAGTTTGTCATGGTATGTACCAAATACACATGTGCTTAGCCAACACACAGTATTTCATTCAATCTCTGTGAAGTACAAATGTTGTATAACCACATAGAAAAGGGGGGTTGGTTGTATGAATACGACAGAACCTGATAGATCACCACACTGGTGCAAAAATCCTAAAATTCCAATATAACACGTTTTGCTTATTGATTTGCCACATTGCCTCCAATTTACATATACAAATGTTGCTTCAAAGTTCTCATTTAGTCTCCAATGCTGGAATATTTCATTTGTGTTTGTGCCCTCAACAACTTTGCAAACATAAAATTACCAAAACAATTGTTATGCAGTCAACCTCTTGTTGACGGGCCTTGTGGCTGCTGCCCACCTGGTTGGTAGTAAACATTGGCCATTATAATTGGCAAGATATAGAAATTATATAATAGAGGAACAGCCTTGAGAAGTAGTAGATGTAATGGACTGGCGCTTCAATTGATGGACTAAATAATTACATAAAGATGATCAAAGCAGCAGGTTGGCCTTTTAATCATTAGAAATATTGCTTTATTATTTCTAATACCTTTGTCTAATTAGTATGTTGGGCTTGCAATGCAAAAATGATGCTGAAACCTGAACAATAAAAAAATGAACATCAGATCAGGTACAATGAATTAGAAACACTGCAGTATATACAGCTGCACATTCCTCTGGATGAAAGAGGAGCTGGAGGATTGAATCCCAAATTGTTTCCCAAAGGAACCAAACAGTACTTTTTTGTATTCTGTGCTCAGGGTGCACTCTATCTAGAGACCTTTTCAGATAAAGACCTCTTGAGTGCATTATTTGAGCACTGGCTTCTCTTTAAGCTCTGTACTCCCACCTTCCCCCAGGTGTCCTCTTGTGCACTTCAGTGCTTGATCTTAAAAAAACCCGACTTGTTCAATGTCTGCGCCGCCAAGTCACATTCCTTTGAAATCACTAGAGTATTGAAGGTTTGCACTTAACAATGTGATGGCTGAAGAGATTGAAATAAAGTCTGACTTTGAACTTCTGCTCAGTCTGCAGTACACCATCGAAACTGCTAGATGGCAATCACGCAGCATCTATGACGAGAGGATCGTTGAGTCCTCTGAAAGGGGATGGTGAGGACAGCAATAATATATGACCCTCACTTTAAACTGAAATTGCTTGAGGGCCTCTATGGACACGGAAGTGTGTGTTTGGGCTCAAGTTTATCTGTATGAAATACGTGAGTGTGAATAACTGTGGGGTATGTAAAATATTTATCATCTAATGGCTTTTTAATTGTCTCAGCAGGAATGGATCAGTATCACCCTAAAGTCCATTAAAAAGTTGTAATATTTTTAAAAGCAAAAGTTTGGGATTCTCATCTCATATGTTGCCCCCAACGCCGATTCATATAATATTTGCTCACCATTACTGACCCTATATCCAGATTGAGTTACACAGGACTGGCTTCGTTCACAACTCAAGCCATGGTGCTCAATTCTGATTGAATGTGCTGATCTGATTTTTTGTTTTGTTTGGCTGTTCACATTATTTTCTAAATGTGACCAATATCAGAGTCCAGTTTGAACTGGCCACTGTCCTGAACTGAACCGCATTCGCAAAAGACAGTAAGATAAATGTTACAAGCAGCACGTTGTCTTAGGGAAGTAAACATTAAGGCCACTGAAGTCAGCGTTTCTTGTTCCATATATAAGTCTATGTGCAGTGGAAGCCAGCGAATTCATCAGCAGATGATAAAGAGGATCACGATGACGAAAAGACAATTTTTTAAAACAACTTTTTGTTGAGCAACAGCTGCTACTTCTGATTGCAGTTGAATGTGAAATAATGCAGAGTTGAAGTTTGGTTTCACGCCACAGAATTGTGACGAATGTTGATCTAGAGTCGCGCAAAAGCCGCATGAGCTCCGATATGTCCGTTCAGACTGATGTTATATTGCAAAAAAAACCACCTGTATCTGAATAACGACCACAAATGAAAGTGGTCCAAGATTCTGTGTGATGTATACTGTTCACACGGTTGTGAATGAAAACCCAGATCTGAGTCACATAGACATAAAAAATAAATAGATTTGGGCCTGCAGTGTGAACGTGACCTATAGAGCCTGAAGCCATGCTAGTGGTTCTGTGAGACTGCATAGGCACAGTGGTGCTGAGGCTGATGGGAATGTCATTTTGACCTGATGATGACGCCATATGAAAAGTTAAAGTGATCACCAAAGCCGATAGGATTCATCAGATGGGGTCCATTAATGGTTGCACAAAATGTGATCAATCCATCCAATAGATGTTGACATATTTTAATTTGGACCAAAGTGGTGGACTGACCAGCTAGCTAGCATGGCTTAAGATAGTATTTTTGTTATGCAATAAAGGGCAGTTACTGAAAAGTGCACAGAGCAGTACAGCTCTTTTACAGTCTGAGCTTTGCTTCTGTTCTTTTATTCCTCACCTTATCTGTCATGTGGTGTTATAGTTTCTTGTTCATTTTAGTATGGCGGTCCTCTCCTCACTTTTCTTTCCTCTGTCTTCACGTCTGATCTCAGTTTCCTCGTATTGCTGCCCAGCTCGTTTCTCCCGTTTGTGCCTTTTTTTCTCAGTCCACCGTATTCTCGTCTCTTCCTCTCTCTCCCCTCCTTTTGGCGCTTCTTCTTCTTCTTCTTCTTCTTCTTCTTCTTCTTCTTCTTCTTCTTCTTCTTCTTCTTCTTCTTCTTCTTCTTCTTCTTCTTCTTCTTCTTCTTCTTCTTCTTCTTCTTCTTCTTCTTCTTCTTCTTCTTCTTCTTCTTCTTCTTCCTCCTCCAATGGACAGAGAGCTCCATGAGAGGGGAGAGGAATTGTATCTCTGCTCAGTTTGCCACAGGCTCTCTTCAATATTTAATCAACAGTGCATTTGTTTGAAGAGCGCTCTGAATATGTGTGTGAGTGAGTGATAAAGAGAGATGGCTGACCGTGTGTGTGTGGGGGGATACTGTATTTGTATGCAGGAGAGATGCAGAAGAAAGTGTGTATATTTGTGTGTGTGGTGACATTTTTAAGGATGAAAGGCTCTCTCCAGCCCTATGGTAATTGGTTTACTATCTCTCTCTCGGCTTCGGCCCTCTTGTTCCTCTCGCACTTTCTTTCCCCATCTCCTCCTTTACTCCACTTCCCCTCCCCCTATAATCCATTCTTCTCCCTGTGCAGCATCATGTAACCCTGATGTACTGTATAGTGGTATAGTATGTATGCACAGCAATGTAGGGCGCATTCATTCAAATGCTGTACTTTCAGGTTTATTTGATTTTGCTGTGTGTGCATATGTGTATGCGTATGTGCATGTGTGCGAATCGGCAAAGGGGTCTCCGTGGTCCCCTAGAGACCGCAGAGCAGCATATTTCATCATCCTCCAGACTCGGCACAAGAAAGCCCAAAGTCCCCTCCTCTTCTTTTGCTTCTTCAGCAATTCAGCAAACACTGAGTGTTTTCCTTCTTTCCTTCTTCTTTCACTTTCAAGCGACTGCTGGGGCTTTAAGTCTAAATAAAAATACTGCTGCTTTCTTCCGAGATTACTGGAGTTTTATTGAAGTTACTTGTCATATGCTTTACACTAACTTACTTAAGTCATTTGAAAATGTGGTTTTGGAGATCTCTGGAGAAAGAATGCTGATTATCTTTACTTCTTCTCAGTCTTGACAAATGTGACACATGTGAACTCTGCGATGCCAATTCCATAAATTATATGAAAATGTCAAATGGCTTTGTTTCTTTTAGTGCATGCAAAATCTTCAGTGCCATTTTTGGCAGCACTTGCTTCAACACTCAAATCTCCCCACTCACAGCTGATCGTTGTTTCAAGGCTTCTTCTTCAGCGCCATAATCTGAACGATGATCTGAAACGAAAACTGAAAATTGGTGCGTCTTTACCTGCATGCATAATGTATGGACTTTCAGATTTTGTCAGTTTGTAATGTCAGTATTATTTAAGGAAAGGTGACACTGTCCACCAAAGTATTGAGGTCAATGGAGACAGTTCTCACATACCATTCCTTTCCCTCATTTGTTTCTGGATCTCTCAACAAACTTGCATTTACCACGCCAATGGATGAAGTGTTAGCTTAGTTTTTCCTCACTTATGTGTGTATGTGTTATTCAGATGCTAAACAGTTTATGCTGGCCCATTACATCTGACAGC